>NC_058048.1:397500-607500 GCF_020085105.1 Siniperca chuatsi
CAAAAATGACTAAAATATGACTAAAACTAATAAGCATTTTTATCTAAAGACTAAGACAGAATCTAAAATAGCTGTCCAAATTAACACTGCTTTCAGCTCATAGTTTTGGCTTTATTGCCCACTGGTTTACTGTCTTAGCTCTCATCAACCTTGTTTCCAGCAGCCGCAGCAGGCAGCTGTTTTCAGTGAAAAAGTTCTGATAACTCCACTGTACACTACTTGCTCAGCAGCAAACAACAGACAGACATAGTTAGAGACTAGCTGGTGAACATAGTGGAACATTTAGCAGCTAGATAGCCAGATATTTCCCTTAGGAGTTAGTAGAGATCAAACCAGATAGACACCAACCAGCTAAAAGGAGAGTGAATATTGGACTTAGATTTGTAGGGTGACAAGAAACACGACTCCAAATGAATGATAATGTTGCTCTGTCTGCTGGATGTGTAAACAAGCAATTGTTTACAAACATGTTGACTCTAACAACTTTATAAGCTCATATTAAATGATTAATTACAACTTGAGCTGCTGTCCACAAGTGGCCGAAACTGAAAATATAGCTGCCATTTTTGTCCCCTCATATTTTGGTTAATTAAGATATTCTGCAGTTACATGTCATGCAGTTAAATGTGACATAAAATTATGTTTAAAAGCTTTATAATAGTAACTGAACTGAAGTTTGTGTTTTATCTGATACTTTGATACAGAATTTGAATCTTAAGTGTTATCCGTTAACGTGTCCATCTTGTGCATGTGCAGCATTGTCTGGTTCCGGTTCCGACTGTAACAGCAATATTTAAATATCACTAATGCAAATATTAGAAACTGATTTATTTTGTTTTGCTTTCCCTATTTTCTAGAAGCTATTTTATAGGGGTGTCACGATTCTCCAAATCCATGATTCGATTTGACTTTCGATTTCAAGGTCAATCTTGAATTCGATTTTTGATTTAAACTTTTTTTTCATTTTTTTTTTTTTATTTAAATTTAATTTAATTTATATAGTGCCAATTCATAACAGAATAATCTTATTGCACTTTTCCTATAGAGCAGGTCTACACCGTACTCTTAATATAAGACTCTTAATATAATATAATTTACAGAGACCCAACAAATCCCACCACAAGCAAGCATTTGGCGACAGTGGCAAGAAAAAACTTCCTTTTAAGAGGCAGAAACCTTGGACTCAATGGTGGGCGACCATCCGCTGCTGCTGTGTTAGGTTTTGAGAGAGGGAGACGTTTTGGGGGAGGAAGGGTGGTGGAGAGGGAGGCACAATGCAAATTTTAATTGTAGTGTTAATATTAATAAATGAATAATAATAGGAATGACAGCTATAGGAAAAATAATGTCAGTATTAGTAACAGAGCCAATAACAACAATTGTAGTAGCAGTTGTCGAGCAGGAACAGTGGGGCAGCAGGTGGCCCACAACCACAGATCCAGTCTCTGTAGCTCCGGAGGCAGAAATACCTGCTGAAAGTGACGGAAGGAGAGAGGAGAGAAACGAGAAAGCACAAAACTACGGGAGAGAGAAGATGTCGAGTTAGTAACATGCAGTAATGGAATAGAAATGCATACAGATGGAGAGGGAGAGAAGGAGAGAGGAAAGAGGTGCATCATGGGAAGTCTCTCGGCAGTCTAGGCCTATAGCAGCATAACCCTAACTATAAGCTTTATCAAAGAGGAAAGTCTTAAGCCTCTTCTTAAATGTGGAGATGGTGTCTGCCTCCCAAACCCACATTGGGATGTGATTCCACAGGAGTTGAGCTTGATAACTGAAGGCTCTGGCCCCCATTCTACTTTTGGAGACTCTAGGAACCACAAGTAACCCTGCATTCTGGGAGCGCAGTGTTCTAGTCGGATAATATGGTATTATGAGATCTTTAATATACGATGGTGCCAGACCGTTAAGAGCTTTGTAGGTGAAGTGAAGGATTTTAAATTCTATTCTGGATTTTACAGGGAGCCAGTGCAGAGAAGCTATTATATTGGAGAAATATGATCTCTTTTCCTAGTTCTTGTTAGTACACGTGCCGTAGCATTCTGGATCAACTGGAGAGTCTTAAGGGACTTATTCGGGCAGCCGGATAATAAGGAATTGCAGAAGTCCAACCTAGAAGTAACAAATGCATGCACTAATCTATCGGCATCATTTTGAGACAGGATGTGCCTGATTTTTACAATGTTACGTTGGTGAAAGAAGGCAGTCCTTGAAGTTTGTTTCATGTGGGAGTTAAAGGATAAATCTTGGTCAAAGATAACTCAGAGGTTCCTTACGATGCTGCTGGAGGCCAGGACAATGCCATCTAAAGTAACTATATCTTTAGATAACGTGTCTCGGAGGTGTTTGGGGCCAAGTACAATAACTTTTGTTTTGTCTGAGTTTAACATCAGAAAATTGCAGGTCATCCAGGTCTTTATGTCCTTAAGGCATGCTTGAAGTTTAGCTAACTGGTTAGTTTCATCTGGCTTGATTGATAGATATAATTGGCTATCATCTGCATAACAATGAAAGTTTATGGAGTGTTTCCTAATAACATTGCCTAGAGGAAGCATATATAAGGTGAATAGAATCGGTCCAAGCACAGAACATGTTCCAGTCTCTGTAATATGATGTGATGGTCAGTGGTGTTGAACGCAGCACTAAGATCTAACAAGACAAGTACAGAGACAAGTCCATTGCCTGATGCAATTAAAAGGTTATTTGTAATTTTCACCAGTGCTGTCTCTGTGCTATGATGCACTCTAAATCCTGACTGAAAATCCTCAAATAAGCTATTTTTATTTAGTAAGTCACACAACTGATTGGCGACTGCTCTGGCATTACGGAGGGCCTTCCTATATGTTTTAAGACTATCTTGTCAGACTAAACGAGATTCTTCCAGGTAGTTGGAACGCCATTTTCTTTCAAGTTTTCGGGATGTTTGCTTTAATTTGCGGGTTTGGTTATACCATGGAGCTAACCTTTTTTGTTTTATTATCTTATTTTTTAGAGGAGCGATAGAATCGAGTGTCGTTCGCAGTGAGCCTGCAGCGCTATCAACTAGATGGTCAATTTGGGAGTGGCTGAAATTAGCATAGGAGTTCTCTGTTATATTGAGACGTAACATTGAATTAAATGAATATGGGATCGCTTCCTTGAATCTATGAATCTAATCACTGATGACTATGCCATTGTGTCAGTACAAACGTCCTCTGTTCGGTCGAGACTTTCTTGGTTTCCACAATTACTACTTTCGGGAATGGTTAGTGGTTAAATGCCATGGTGGGTGAAGAGAAGACAGATCTGGACTGTTAGGACAGGCGGCCTAACAAACGGCAGGCTTTTTTGATGCACTGCCAGGCGTTGGCAGGCGACGGACACTCTCAGACGATCTGACCCACTTCCCTGTGTGTGTCCCTTGGTGTCTCGAAAAGTGCAGCTACAGTCTACCAGTAAGCTACACTGTGTCTCTAAAGTGTTGTTTAGGCGTGGGTGGAGAGAAAAAAATACTGGGAGAATTGCCAATCCTGCTTTAGATTTTGAAGCTTGAAATCGAAAAGTGGTTGCCACTTAGGGCAACCAAAGGCCAAGAATTTGTTCTCAATTTCTCAAAATGGTTGCCAATGGCAATCTGGCAACTGTTACTGTCAAGCCCTGCCAACCATAGTTTTTTTTTTTGCCATAATCACAATCTTGTTCGCTAATTCAAAATTAGCTTGACCAGAACCAGACCAAAAGTCGACCTGATTTTCTACAGACACCCACAAAAAAGACTACTTGATGGGTTATTTGATAGAAAACAACTGAACAGCAATTTTGATAATCAATTAATCATCAATCAAGCAAAAATAGCAAATATTTGCTGGTTGCAGCCTCTGAAATGTGAGGATTTGCTGCGTCAAATGTCTGAACCACCTTAACTGGCTCCTTTTTGATACAAAGGAGCAGCGGTTTTACTCCAAGCTCCTTTCAGATGTATAAGGTCATCACCCTATCGGGTTAGCCAAGACACTGTGTTATAGAAATGTATTTCAGTCTGGCAACAGAAAGTCTGGTGCAACCCTGGGTCCATACCTTGCATTGTAGCTTGCTGCCATCTGTGTGCGAGTGTGTGTGAGTACAGGCCAAATTGTATAAAAGTACTATACTAATGCAATCCATTTAATTAGTACTCTTTCACTTGGAATTACCACCTTATTGTATTGGAGGGGTTTGCATGTCCCTGCAGAACAGTAAGGTGAGGTCTCCCAGGTGAGGGGCCAGATTAAAACACCTCTATGAATCAGGATCTTTGGAATGAAGCGGCCTTCCCTACATTAGGGACACCTGGCCTCCACTAGAGCCAGGACAGCTTGCTGGCAACCACCTGGTGGCTAAGCCTATATCCATGGGGCCTGGTTGGGCATGATGAAAAACATCTCCAGGCTACGTGAACAAGTTACATAGGCAGGATTAGAAGTCGGGTGTGCTGCCTGACTGGGCTGCAGGCAAAGGTGTGGGCCTTGGTGTGCTAAAAGCTGGCTGAGAAAAGTAGTTCTTAGGATGTGGAATATTGTCATATTGCACTCGAGACTAATGGCATCATGTTGTCCCAGGGACAATAGAAAATGTGTTTGGGACAAACAGAGATCTTCTCCAGGACGCCTCCGGCACGAAAGGGATTTTTGTATGTATGTATGTACGTATAACTATCACTTAGCAAATGACAAACTGGACCAAGCGCTGACTACAACGGAGTGCATCTTCTCATGCTGTTACTAGCGAGACTTATGAAAAATATAATCATTCTGAAATGTTCTCACGGTATCGGTCTATCTATCCCCCCCGCAAATATGTTGCGCTGGTTACAGATCGAGCACATCATTTGATTGAAACAGTCTAGCCAGCTGCTTGCTACTAGCTAGCTAACTTTAGCCAGGCGCTACCCTGGCTATGTGTGAGTATATTATTTTTTCCCTGATAATGCTACATTGTAAACAATACCGGTGCACCACTTTAAGGCCCTTTCAGACACAACGCGATTTGCGCTGCACTCGCTGCTGGGTTCAGCGCACTCTGCGCACAAAGTTCAATCTAGTTGTTGTGGCACGGCGCAAACCACTGGAAGTAATGGGTTTCAGAGTGTAGTGGTGCCGTTGTCGTGTTGTGTCTGACAGGGCTTTAACACCTATTGGTGACGGCCGGGAACACTGTTTAAATGGAGTGTAATCTGTCAGCCAGCGGCAGCAAGCACGTAATTGCCAGCTGACAAAACAAATATCAATGTCGGCCTACAGGGCAAAAGCCATGGTAGCTTTTCTACTTCACAAATAATTACCAGCCTGGACAGTAATGTTCACAATGTGATTTTATGTAAGTCTGAATGACATTCATCAGTTCTGTCTTATCAGTCTCCCTTGACTGTATGGGCCATGTGGTCGTGGTGACGTAAACACCGCTACTGTGTTACTAAATTCTGTGTCCTATTTATTTAAAAAAAATTCTGTTTATAACATCTCAATGGTGTTTTTATTATGCCACTAACAACTAACAACCGTAGATGATACTAACAAAGTAAACAAACAACATTTTGATTTTGGGACGGTTTAGATTCACTTCAGGACAGTTAAAATTGTTTTTTGGGACGGTTCCAGGATGGTGGTGAAAAAAGTTAGTCTGGAGCCATGCCTACACACCTTTTTAGTTCCAGTCCATTTAGATCCATTTTGTACTGAGTAATTCCAAATTAACCGAGAGTTATAAACATGAAGTCATATTTGACAGTTTTGGAGACCTCCTCCGTGTTATTCGAGCTATCTGGCCACACAGAGGAAACTGAGTATATTTATTTATTTTGGAGACTAACATAATGTCACGCTACACGTAACTGTGCCTTAAGGCTTTATTTATCCTCTCTGGTGGACACAAAGAGCTGACAAACAAATACCTGGACATGTTGATGTGATTGTGTCACAACTTTTTTGGACGTTGTCTGTTATAAATCATGTACAGATAGAATCAAAGGAAGAAAAGCCACAAGTGATTGACAGGACAGGTGTCATTGGTTGAAAGACATTCCACACATTTCACTTTAAGGAAATGGGATTGTCACAGTTTCTGAGATTCTGACATCTTGCTCCTCTTTGGCCGTCTTTTGGGCTGTTTAATTTTCTGTTTTGCTGGAAAAAATTAAGATAAGGATTATAGAAATACTGTAGAAAATGTAGATTTGATCTGATGAAATAAACCTTGTGATGTACGCTTGACTCTGCTGAAACTGTGAAACAGTAAACCTCGCTGTAATTGTTGAATGGGTTGTCAGTTTATTGTGTCTTCCAGTGGCAGTCATACTCAATCTAAATGTCTTGGTGGTCTGGATTCATCTTTCCCACAGAATGTATTCTAGTAACTTGACCAAATACCTGCAAAACTAATGACATTCCCATCAGCTTCAGCTGTATTTTGTGTTTAGTGTTAATTAGCAAATGTTAGCATGTTATCATGCTAAACTAAGATGTACATGGTAAACATTACACCTGCTAAACATCAGCATCTTAGCATTGTAAATGTGAGCATGTTAGCATGCTGATTTTAGTATTTAGCTCAAACCATCGCTGTGCCTAAGTACAGCCTCACAGAGCTTCTAGCATGGCTGTAGATTCTTGTCTTGTCAGACCTTGTCTTGTCAGAATGACATGTCTGTTTACTGACTGATATCTGCACAGGTGCATCTTCAATTTAATTGAAGATTAGTAGTTGGTCAGTAAAACAAAAGATCTGATTGGCTGGTCTGAGCATTCCCCAGATAGAGCTCATTCAGCAGACTGTACTTGAGATTACTCGGGCCCTCAGGCTTCTTGTCCTTTGACCTTTGCCCCATTAGGTTTGGGTTGGTGGTTAATCAGATGATGACTGCCCTTTGCTGAGACTGTCCTCATTGTTTGGATTTTCCCAGAATTTTCCCAGATGGAGAATCTAGATAGGCTAGAATTGTAGCAGGCTATAAATAAGCAGTAGGCAGTGTTGTTCCGTAGTCCACCCGCTGCATTTCAACACAACCTGGTTTCTGTGTTGGGCAATATGATGGTATGACGACAAGACCCTGCCCAGCATCTGGCTCTGTTTATAATAACCCTTTCCCTGACAGTGCAGGTCCTGCTTGTGCTGGTTTTGTATTTCTTTCCTCCGCAAACTCATTAATTCCTGTTATGATTACTGAAAGGCAGTGTGCATTACCAACATCTACTCACGGTATGCACAGAAACAATCTAATCACAGTTAAAACCACTTCTTCAATCCCAGTCAACCTTGCTGCCTCACCTCATGCCTCTTTGGCCAGTCCTGTTCCATCTCCATCTCTCATACCTGTAGAGTTTGGGCTGTTGAATGTTAGATCACTGGCAAAAAAAATTTTCTGCAATTATTACATTCTATCTAAGCAGTTAGATTTCCTTCTGCTTACTGAGACGTGGTTAAGTCCAGGTGACTGTGTTGCGCTGAATGAAGCTTGTCGTCCAGGTTTAAATTATTTTCAGCAGCCTAGGCTTTCAGGTTGGGGAGGTGGACTGGCTGTAATTCACAGAGAATTTTAAATGTTCCCTGTACTCACTTAGAAACTTCTCCTCATTTGAATCACTTGGTTTTATGATTAATGGCAAGACTCCGCTACTTTGTGTTTTAATCTACAGATGCCCAAAATCTGATCTTTCAGCTTTTACTATGCCTCGTTTTGACAGTCTTGATTTTAGGTGATTTTAACACATGCACATTGGTGCGAAAAAGTGTTTGCCCCCTTCCTGATGAACATAAGTTATATATTTGTCACAAATGTTTCAGATCATCAAATAAATTTTAATATTAGTCAAACATAACACAAGTAAACACAAAATGCAGTTTTTAAATGAAGGTTGTTATTATTAAGGGAAAACAAAATCCAAACCTACATGGCCCTGTGTGAAATAGTGATTGCCCCCTAGACCTAATAACTGGTTGGGCCACTCTTTTACAGTGCGGTGGAGGAATTTTGGCTCACTCATCTTTGCAGAATTGTTGTAATTCAGCCACATTGGAGAGTTTGAGCATGAACTGCCTTTTTTAGGTCATGCCACAGCATCTCAATAGGATTCAGGTCATGACTTCGACTAGGCCACTCCAAAGTCTTCATTTTGTTCTTCAGCCATTCAGAGGTGGACTTGCTGGTGTGTTTTGGATTATTGTCCTGCTGCAGAACCCAAGTTCGCTTCAGCTTGAGGTCACGGAGAGATGGCCAGACATTCTCCTTCAGGAGTTTTTGGTAGACAGCAGAATTCATGGTTCCATTTATCACAGCAATTCTTCCAGGTCCTGAAGCAACAAAACAGTCCGGAGCGGACTCTGGCTGGCTGCTGACCTCCGGGCTGGAAACCGGAGCGGACTCTGGCAGGCTGCTGACCTCCGGGCTGGAGGCTGGAGCGAAGCCTGGGGATTCAGGCGGCTGGCGGACCTCCGGGCTGGAGGCCGGAGCGGAGGCTGGGGACTCTGGCTGACAGACCTCCGGGCTGGAGGCCGACGGCGAAGGCTGGGACCCTCTGGAGACGGACGGCGAAGGCTGGGACCCTCTGGAGGCGGGCGGCGGCGGCTGAGCCTCAGGGCTGGAGGCGGGCGGCGGCGGCTGAGCCTCAGGGCTGGAGGCGGGCGGCGGCGGCTGGCAGACGGGTTGGGGATTAGTGGATGACCATAGGTTTGGAGGGCCAAACTTCTGGCAGAACCTCGCCAAGAAGAGGCCCAGAGAATGGAGAACTGCCTCTTCCTTAACCGCCAGGGACCCGTCCAGTGCAGTGCCGGACCGGCCAGCCGAAGCACCACGAAGGCTACCTGTGTCCGCTCAGACGGGAACTGATCTGGGTGTAATAGGAACGCGAAGCAGCACTTCGTGAGAAACTCTTCGCAGTTCTCTACTCCACCAGAGAAAATCCCCGGCTGTAGTAACTCGTCCACAGCTATAAAAGGACTAGGGAGGCTGAGGATATAGCGTTTGGCCAGACCACTCAGGTGAAGTAATGGGTTCTCAGGGTTTCTGGCCGTCATCCTTGTTATGGTCCGGTCTTCTGTTACAGACAGAACAACCGGAGACAACGGTGAAGAGACTGAGTGAGTTTATTAATACACAAAGGTAATATGAATGGATGAGAGGGGTTAATGATACCGTCCCTTATTTCGCTGATGGCAGAAGAGTTCTGGAGTTGAACAGAGGAACACGGGAACGGGAACTGGAGCGACACACACAGGAGACTGGAGACACACTGGAGCCGGAGCTGGAGCGACACACTCGGGAGACCGGAGACACACAGGAGCCGGAGCTGGAGCGACACACTCGGGGAACTGGAGATTTCTGGAGTCGGGTTCGGGGTTCGGGGTTCGGGGTTCAGAGTAGCGGTAGTTTTTACGAAGCGTCGTGGGTGAGTCCGTGGAGTATGGGAGGCAGGAGTAGAAGGTCTGTCCTTCATAACGAGACCGGACCCAGATTGTGGTGAGGAGTTGGAATTTATGAAGGAGTAGAGTGGCTGATTACGTTCAGGTGTGTGATGGGTGACAGGTGCTGGGAATTAATATTCAGGTGAGGGAGTGCAGAGTGAAGGGGAGTGGCTGGAGAGAACATGACAGACTGTGACAGTTTTATTGGGGATTTTATTTTATATTGTTTTATTTTATTTCATTGTATTGGGTTAGGGTATGTATTTTTACATGCCTGATTGTGTTTACCTTAGTCCTGAAATGTTTTAACCCTGATTCAACCATGTAAAGCACTTTGTAACTTTAATTTTGAAAAGTGCTGTATAAATAACGTTTTTTTAAATTATTATTATTATTATTATTATTATTATATACCTTGCAATGGTAGAAATGTGTCCACCAGTAGAGATTTGGCAATACTGTTTCCACCGCAGGAGCTATCCCTCAGTGTCTCTGATATAAATTCAGTGCAGGCTATGTAGCAAATCAGATTTGGATTCTCTTGTGATCTCGGAAAGTAACTTAGGAACTTAAGTTACTGCCTCACAAGTAACGTGATTTGGACAGCAGAACTGCTTACCACGTTCTTATGTGATGTGAGAGCGACATTTGGTGCGGTAATGTACCTCTAAGCTGGTTTGCCAACTGAAGAAGAGAGTGACAAGAAAACATGGAGGAGGAGAGTGAAATTAGAAATACAGAGCAGGAGGAGTTGGTTTATGGAAGTTCCAAATAAGCTAAAAGAAGAAAATAATCAAATGTGATGAAGTATGGTTGGTATGGATATTTTAAACCATTTATTTATTGAATTTACACAACAATTAATGTATTGTGTTATATAATTACATATACCATGGTAGAAGATTTTTGCCATATCACTTCTAAACTCCAGTTAACGTAGAAAAGGTTTCAGTCGTAGTCATCTGGACACTGTTTTCAGAATCAAGACGTTTCGGCTCCCATCCGGAAGTCATTCTCATTCTCAAACTCCAGTTACTTAACTTAAGTTACCCCTGTCTAAAATCTCTTTAGTCTCACTTATTCTGCTGCTCTGATCCCATTCACACAGTCCACATTTCCATGGGGCATCCACCGCCTGGTGACCCAGTTTTCCTCCTCGGAGAGCTTTTGGTTTAAAGGCATATTTCACTTTACAACATTTTATCAAGCTGTAATAATTCATTGATTAATTGATTAATTAATTTTGAATTACTCAAGAACAAGTTTTGAGAACGGACATACAAAAGGAAAGTTGATGGGTGATTGAGAAATAGGAGCATCTCCCCATAAATTCAATCTACAATGTGCTGCTTTGGTGTGGTACATTTTTTTTTGTACTGCATCAGAGCTGAGCTGAACTGAATGGGTCTTAATGGGAGAAATGGAGAAGAATACTAGCAGAGAAAGTGAGTTCCCCTGTGCCAAAAAGCTTAGGCATCTATAATTAACAAGGACGCTGCTGGAAAATGAGGCTCAGTCCAGACTGCTGCAGGCAACGTGGCATCAGTTTTTACTCAAATGAAGTACTAAACCTCTTGATTGATACAAGTTGTGAATTGAACAGCAAATTTTCAGGTCATGTCCCATAGTTTCTTACCCTAATGTTCCATGTGGTATCATTGTGCTAGTTTTATCCTGTATAAATATATGTTATATAAAGTCCTACACTTTTTAGCTGTCAGCAAGCAAACTTTGTTTTGTTTCTTTGTTCTTCAGCACCTGACTAAACATAGTGTGGGTTTAAATCTGAAAGTCTGGTCATGTCACACCTAGATTAGGTCTTCAATAGAAGTGTCCATCCCCCACCAATAAAGATGTTGTAGATTTAGCATTGTAGCTTTGTATTTACCCTGGCTAATGACACACATGGGGAATTCTGTCAGAAATCAATCACTTTCTGACCTCACCCCTTTCGATTTGAGTATGTAAGAGGGTGTTAGAACGTGGTTTGACCAGAATGACCAACCATTCAGGAGACAGGGGCTCTCAGAGTTGACCCATTTTGGATCCCCTCCCCACCCAAAGACACCGATATCTTCTTCAAAAATAAACATAACAGTATTGTTGTATGATTATTGGAAAGCTTACAAACAAGGTTATTCACAATTTCGATGCTTTTGGTCCAAAACGAATAAATATGCAATTTATGTGATTTTGTGTCCTTAAACATTAATTTGCAAAAAACGCGAAACTCTGATTTTTAATTTTTTTTTTTTATTGCTGCGAAAACAAAATAATAGTCACTTTACAGATACAACAATGATAGAAATGGGGATAAAATACACAAGGACAGAAGAAGAAAAACAGGGTGACTTACAGAACTTGACATAATACATATATATAACTAACTAAACAAAGATGAAATAATAATAATAATAATTTAAAAAACATGAATGATAAGAAGATTACAATGAGAAATAAATAAACAGATTATTCCACAGTTGAAGTATATGGAGGTAGGGTCACTAATGTCGCCGGCAGTAGGGGGAGGTTGTTACTTGAGTGAGGTGAGTATGTGTCCATCTGTGTACGTATATTGGTTTTTTAATGTTATTGGCTAGACGCTTCTTTACATCTCCCGCTCTCGTGCCTGCTTTCATTGAGCAACAGCAGATTTCTGAGTATATCAGAATCAGAATCAACTTTATTACCAAGTAGGTTTACAAGGAATTTGCTTTGGTATATTGGTGCAAAACAATACTAATAGCAGAAATATAAAGCAAGTACTGGAGGTCAAGAATCATAAATACAAAATATAAAATTAGATATTAATAAGATATTAATGAATATAAAAAATATAAGAAAATAATAAATATGTTATTTAAATTACAGATTGTGCAGGAATGTGCAAAATATTTACATGGGCATGTGCAAAGGTTTACAGTATATGCATACTGTACTATGTAAGGGGGTGTTGGGTGGGTATGAGAGTCAGTGTCAGTGGGGGTCCCGGGCCTTGTTGATGAGGCCAGTTGCAGATGAGATGGTTTTTGTGGTGTGAGGTTTTGGTCCTGATGGACCGCAGCCTCCTGTTGGAGCGGAGTGTCTGAAACAGTTTGTGTCTCCAGTAAGGTGTTAAAGATGTCCATGAACACTGGAGACAGCTGATCAGCACAGTGCTTCAGGGTGGATGGAGAGACAGAGTCTGACCTGGCTGCTTTGTGGGGGTTCTGCCTTCTGAACAGTCTGTTGACATCTTTCTCCAGGATGGAGAGAGTTGTTGTTGCGGCAGGGGAGGGGGGTGCCTCTAGGGTGGGCAGCTGTGGAGAGGCCCAGACCCCTGCTGAGGTGGGGGAGGTGGAGCTGGTGAGCTGGAGCTGGTGGATGGAGTCATGGGGGATGGTGTCAGGACTGTCCCATTGTCTCTCAAAGCGACAGTAGAACTCATTCAGTTTGTTGGCCAGGCACAAGTCGTTAATGGAGTGGGGGGGCTTTAAGTTTGTAATTTGTGGTCCCTTCCAGACAAGCAGAGTTGTTGGCTTAGAACTGGTGTTGGAGTTTCTCAAAGTACAGTCGTTTAGCTTCTCTCAGCGCATTGTTAAACCTGTATTTTGACTCCCTAAACCTCTCCCTGTCTCCACTCCTGAACGCCTCTTCCTTTTCCAACCTCAGCTGTCTGAGTTTAGCTGTGAACCAGGGTTTGTCATTGTTGTAACTAGAGCGGCCGATATTATCGGCCAATATTGGCCTATCGCAGATATATCAGTATCGGCGATATGAGCCGATTTATTTATTGATATTCATTCATACCTCTATTATTGCTGTGCAATATCCACCGTCTCATTATAATCTCATGCACTATTACCTTATACCGTATTATTATCATCAACCGGTAAACCCACTTTGTACTTCACACTTATTTTATTTTATACTTATACCCACTTGGTACTTAATTTATTTTCTGACCTGTATTATAGTGTATTATATTTTTTGCTTAGTACTTCTATTCCTATGTGCACTGATGTGATAGTGAGCTGCTGTAACTAAAGACTTTCCCCTCGGGTATCAATAAAGTATTTCTGATTCTGATTCTAACTACAGTGGCGAGAAGCAGCTCTCTGAACTTGCATCATACCAGCTATAGCTGGTGTCAGGAAATGTAACAACCTCACTAATGGTTATAACTATAAACGAGGTAGCTAGCCAGCTATAGTTTGTCAGTCAGTAGCAGATTGAAAGGTTAGCGTCAGAGCATCTCTACATCATTCTGCAGCTCAGCAGACGACGGCCCGGTGGTGGTTTGAGTCTGTTGCATGCTGACTTCATGCTATGTGTTACCTAGTCATTGGTTAGATGCAATGCTAGAAAGTAAATAAACAACGTCAACTAACATAAGAGCCTGTTTTTTCACTAGATACGTTGAACATTTCCCCTGAATGTTTATAGCAGAGCGCTGTTCATCTCAGGACTTGGCAGCAGCGAACCATGAGTTAATGTTTGTGACCGTTACATTAACAGTGAAATATTGTTCAAAAAACTGAAGATACCCCGTGCACAGCAGTGCTTCTCTCCTGGTGTACAGCAAAACACAGTAAACCAAAAATAAATATTCCAGCGCACACCAGGATACTAGGATGGACACTATTTTATTAACAGATCACATTAAAAACAAAAAGGAGCAAACTACACATTTCACATGTTGCTTCATCAGATTCGCTCTGTGTTTAATTGCCATCAGGTGTGCCTCAAGTGCTGATTAGCAGAGGCTCCAACAGGTTCACATTCCAAGTGCACATCAAAAAGTCAGTTAGACAACTATAATTATACCACATAACATCATGCAATATACCACCACCTTCAAATTATATTTCTATTTCTAGTAGGTTATTTATTATTTCACCATTTTAATTCTACTTAATTCTCCACATTATTTTAGTATTTACTCACAAACTACTTTAATCTGCTCACCTTGCTTTTTCCTTTAAGTTCTCTTTCCCCACACACAGTCACACACACCTAGACCTCTGGTCTGCACATACACCGGCTTGCCCTACCCTGTATGTGTCTGCTCTGTCATCCAAAAAAACCCCACAGCTCCCGTTATAGATTTTTTTTTTTTACCCGCGATTCTGTTTTCACAAAAGCAGGTGAGCCGCATGTGGAGGCTTGTTGTTAATGATGTCGCCTATCGAATCGAAACCAACG
Organism: Siniperca chuatsi; assembly: GCF_020085105.1. Taxonomy (NCBI): domain Eukaryota; kingdom Metazoa; phylum Chordata; class Actinopteri; order Centrarchiformes; family Sinipercidae; genus Siniperca; species Siniperca chuatsi. The sequence continues at coordinate 412,099 of NC_058048.1, forward strand.
TGGCACCGAATGACATTGGCACCAACAGGTGCACATACAAGCTTTTACAAAACAACGGCATAAGTAGGCCTACATAAACAGGAGACTGTCTCTCTCTGTGTTTCTCTGCAGAGCATTTGCCACTGTCAGTTTGTCCACACGGGAGGGGTAGAGCAAGGGGATATTGTGTGTGAGGTTTTAATGCTGCAGCTTGTCCTCCGGAGGAATCCATGCTTTGACTGGGTGCAGCCATGCTTCATTGTGACGCACGTGTCAACGCACAATATGCAAATCAACGTATTTCCGTAATCGATGACGTTGATTATGTTGATGAATTGTCCCAGCCACAGACTGTATATAAAAATGGACGTAGTTTCCGTGACGTCACCCATAGGTTTCTGAAAAGCAGTTTTGACGTTCAAAGTTGGCGGAGCCCATCACCATCTTGGCAGTGCATCACTCGGCACAACTCCCGGATAACCAAAAATCAGCAAAGAAGTGGAGCATGGGTGGAGCTGAGGTGGGCCGATGAAGCCTGGTTGCTGAACCACGCCCACTTTGCTTGAATTTACCAAGCTAGCTAAGGCCAATGGAGCTAGGCTAAGAAGCTAGGCTATATGCTACATTGCATTGCTAGCCAGCTAACCAACCTTGTGGTATTTATTTTTGGCACGGTCTTGGTACCTTGAGGTAAGATAACTTGAAACTATACAACAAAACGTGAAATTCTGATTTATCTGTCATTGAGATTATACTACACAAGATTTAAACATAATGGTTGTAATTTGCAACACTAGATTTTGTCTAGACTTGCAGAAATTTGGCCAGTTACCATGAATTAGCGTAATGTTTACTTAATACATGTCTAAGCAAATCAGTTAACCTGAATTTAGATTTTCATATAACTTTAGTTGCGAGTCATTTATTTGGATGTCACTTGATTATAATGTTACTTTTAATACGTTAACGTTATTAAGCTAATGTTAAGTTACCTACATGTCATTGCATAGTCATAATTATTATTGCTGCTTTTTTTAGTCTATTAAGGAATTATACCAAACAAGAAATTAGAAAATCTGCAGTTTGATTCTCAGTGTGGATGCGTCGGTGCATAACGGCTTACAAATAGATTGTAATTCCCCACACCGTGATTTTGATTTGTGTACTGCTACCGACAGCACTGTGCTGATATGAAGATATGACTGTTGAGAATTTATATTTGTTACAAGATGTTTATTTCTTTCAGTCCTTGTTGAGGTCATGGCCACCTGTGATGGTTCCACCACGCCTGCTACACACAGCATAAACTGTTACCAGTCTTGGCTACTTGACTGATTTTAAGCTGTTGTCTTCAAAGGACAACAACAACAAACAATGTTAAAGACATCTATATTTTGAAGTGTTGCTCCCTTGTTCCATGTTCCACTCCAACAGATGTGACATAATAGTATTGTAAACATGAGAAACTGAGCCACCCTTTGTAGTTAACTTTATATTTTTCATTACCTGAAGCATTTATTACACAAATATATTTTCATCTCATAATCACAGTGTGGATCATTTGTGAGAGCTGCAGAGACCGTGGCAACCTCAGCATGCTGGACGCCCGTGTCTGTTGGCTTGGCTGGGGTGGACTGCAGTGGAAAGGCCTTCTCGCTTTCTTTTCCCAGTCCCTGAGAGGAAGAGCAGTCCCGGATGTCCTCATCATGCACTATGGCGGCACTGCCATGGGGAGATCAAGCTGGCCAACATGATGAAGGACCTGCACCAGCTTCACCTCCAGCACCCTAGCATGAAGACCATGTTTTCTTCTGTGACCCAAAGGTGCCGGTGGAAGGCTGATGCCAATCTGGTGAAGCTCGACAAGGCCAGGAAATTTGTCAACAGTGTTATAGCTACATTTGTTTGTAACTTAAATGGTGTTATTATTGAACACCCTGAAAATAGACATGACAGTTCTGGGCTATTTTTGAAAGATGAAGTTAATTTGACACCTAGAGGAAATGATGTTTTTAAGTACAGTAGCTAATTGCCTTAAAGACCACCTCCAAACGCAGTGAACAGCTTACAGTTGGCAGTGTCACATAACATTATCTTTTCATTTTTTACTTTCTGCTAAGATCTATGCAAAACGTAACCTATAAATATCATCTTAATATTTTCATTTATAACTATTAACTATTTTGTTAAAAGTTTAGATCACCACTATATTTCCAATTAACATAGGAAACTGATGAATGGCAGCTTTTAAGAATGTGCTTTTACTCTAAAGTATATTTAGTCTGACAAAACAAAAATGTACCATTACACAAGCAACAGTTTAAGTAATTAAAATCATATCTTGCATTCATGAAAACATCAATATTAAATGTTGCAAATTTACAAGTTGTTTTGTATGACTTCAGTACATTTGAAAAAAGTAAAAAAGATGTGTTACAGTAATTATGATAGAACCTATGGATAATAGGTTTGGCAAAATTTAATATCTTGTGAAAAAAGTGATGCCTTCAACCTCGTTACTGTGGAGTGCACACCACATTGGCCTCGGCATTGTAACTTTACTAAAACGTCTGTCATAATATGGCCCATAGGCCATGACAAAAATAGGAAAAGACACTAAATGCAAATAAATACAAGTTATTTATTGTGGTAAAGAAAATAAACTGAACTTTGGATATGAGGTGTTAGTCAGTGAAATCAGTAGTGTTCATGTGGATGTGTGTGGATAGTTCAATTCAATTTTATTTATATAGCGCCAATTCATAACAGAAGTTATCTATCATTATACTTTTTCTATAGAGCAGGTTTAGACCGTACTCTTTATAATATTATTTACAGAGACCCAACAAATCCCACCACGAGCAAGCATTTGGCGATTTTGAGAGAGAGAGAGGTTTGAAAGGTGAGAGGGAGAGGTTTAGATAGGAGAGAGTAAGAGAGAGAGGTTTTGGGGGAGGGTGGTGGGCGTGGTGGAAAGGGAGGCACAATGCAAATACCACCTAGAATTTTTAAAATAGTAGTAATGTAATTATAGTGGTAATATTAATAAATTAATAATAATAGGAATGAAAGCTATAGGAATAATAATGACAGTATTAGTAACAGAGCCAATTGGGATGTGATTCCACAGGAGATGAGCTTGATAACTGAAGGCTCCCATTCTACTTTTGGAGAACCACAAGTAACCCTGCATCCTGGGAGCGCAGTGTTCTAGTCGGGTAATAATGTATTATGAGATCTTTATTCTGTGTTAATACTCCTGTGCAATATACGCTTTTCAGTTTAAAATTCCCTATTTATTGATATTGATATTTATTCATACCTCTATTACTGCTGTGCAATATCCTCCATCTCATTATAATCTTAATAGCTACACTTAACTTGACAATTCATGCACTATTACTTTATACCGTATTATTATCATCAACCGGTAAACCCACTTTGTACTTCACACTTGGTACTTAATTTATTTTCTGACCTGTATTATAGTTATAATTAATTAATTATATTTTTTGCTTAGTACTTCTATTCCTGTGTGCACTGACGTAAAGGTGAGCTGCTGTAACAAAAGACTTTCCCCTCGGGGATCAATAAAGTATTTCTGATTCTGATTCTGATTAAGATACGATGGTGCCATACCATTAAGAGCTTCGTAGGTGAGGAGAAGGATTTTGGTCATGTTATCCAAATAACAAACCGTGGGTAACAAAGGACATCAAAGACATCCTGAATGCCAAGAGGAGGGCCTTTATCGATGGTAATATGGAGGAGGTGAGGGTAATCCAGGGAGGCCAAGGAGAAGTACAGGAGAAAGCTGGAGCGGAAACTTCAGCAGAACAACATGAGAGAGGTCTGGAGTGGCATGAAGAGCATATACTCTGTTTTCAGTTTAAAATTCCCTATTTATTGATATTTATTCATAGTTCTGTTACTGCTGTGCAATATCCACAGTCTCATAATCATCTTAATAAGCTACACTTAACTTGACAGTACTCATTATTGCACTATTACTTATTACTTATATTATTACATTGTATTATACTGTACATACTTATCAACCTCTATATCCACTTTGTACTTAATTTATCTTACCTGTATTATAGTGTAATATATTTTGATTTTCTTAGTACTTTCTCAAGTGTGCATTGACGTGATAGTGAGCAGCTGTAACGAAATAGTTTCCCCTCGGGGATCAATAAAGTATTTCTGATTCTGATTCTGAAAGCATGCTTGAAGTTTAGCTAACTGGTTAGCTTCATCTGGCTTGATCAATAGATATAATTGTGTATCATCCACATAACAATGAAAGTTTATGGAATGTTTCCTAATAATATTGCCCAGAGGAAGCATATATAAGATGAACAGAATCGGTTCAAGCACAGAACCTTGCAGAACTCCGTAACTAACCTTGGCGAGCACGGAGGACTTACCATTAACATGTACAAACTGAGATCAATCTGATTTAAGCTGATTTAAACCAGCTTAGTGCGCTTCCTTTAATGCCAATTACATGTTCCAGTCTCTGTAATAGGATGTGATGGTCAGTGGTGTCGAATGAAGCACTAAGATCTAACAAGACAAGTATTCGATTCAATTAAATTTTATTTATGTAGCGCCAATTTATAACAGAAGTTATCGCTTTGCACTTTTCCTATAGAGCAGGCCTAGACCGTACTCTTTATAATTTGAATTACAGAGACCCAACAAATCCCACCATGAGCAAGCATTTGGCGACAGTGGCAAGGAAAAACTTCCTTTTAAGAGGGCAGAAACCTTAGACAGAACCAGACTCAATGGTGGTCGGCCATCCGCCGCTGCTGTGTTAGGTTTTGAGATATATAATTTTTTTTTCTTAAATAGTAGAATAGTAATTTTAGTGTTAATATTAATAAATTAGTAAAAACAGGAATGACAGCTATAGGAAAAATAATCTCAGCATCAGTAACAGAGCCAATAACAACAACTGTAGTAGCAGTTGTCTAGCAGGAACACGGGGCAGCAGGTGGCCCACAACCACAGATCCAGACTCTGCAGTTCCAGAGGCAGAAATACCTGCTGAAAGCGACAGAAGGAGAGAGGAGAGAAACGAGAAAGCGCAAAACTACGGGAGAGAGAAGATGTTGAGTTAGTAACATGCAGTTATGGGATAAAAATGCATACAGATGGAGAGGAAGAGAAGGAGAGAGGAGCTCAGTGCATCATGGGAAGTCTCCCTGCAGTCTAGGCCTATAGCAGCATAACTAAGGGATGGTTCAGGACTCACCCAAGCGAGCCTTAACTATAAGCTTTATCAAAGAGGAAAGTCTTAAGCCTGCTCTTAAAGTGCTATGATGCACTCTAAATCCTGACTGAAAATCCTCAAATGAACTGTTGTTATTTAGAAAGTCACACAATTGGCGACTGCTTTCTCAAGGATCTTAGAGAGAAAGGGAAGGTTAGATATAGGTCTATAGTGGATCAACCCCTGGATCAAGAGTGGGCTTTTTAAGAAGTGGTTTAATTACAGCTATTTCAAAGGATTGTGTTACATAGCCTGTTAATAAAGACAGATTGATCATATCCAGTAACGAAGTGCTAACTAAGGGTAAAACGTCTTTAAGCAGCCTAGTTGGAATGGGGTCTAAGAGACAGGTTGATGGCTTAGATTAATTAATCGTCGAAGTTAGTTGAAGTAGGTCGATAGGAGCAAAATAGTCAAAATATATATCAGGTTTTACAGTTGTTTCTAAGGTTCCTGTGTTTGAAGATAAATCGGTACCGGTTGAGGGCAGGACGTGATGAATTTTTTCTCTGATAGTTATAATTTTATTATTAAAGAAACTCATGAAGTCGTTACCACTGAGGGCTATTGTTGGTGTTATGTTGGAATGCCATTTCCTTTCAAGTTTTCGTGATGTTTGCTTTAATTTGCGGGTTTTGGGGTTATACCATGGAGCTAAACTTCTTTGTTTTATTATCTTCTGTTTTAGAGGGGCGATAGAATCGAGTGTCGTTCGCAGTGAGCCTGCAGCAATATACGCAGCCCCTCCCAACCTGACCATCTAGTTGATGGTCAGTTTGGGAGGGGCTGCGATTTGCATAGGAGTCCTCTGTTATATTGAGACATAACATTGAATTAAATGCAGATGGGATCGCTTCCTTGAATTTAGCCACAGCACTATCAGATAGACATCTAGAGTAGGAGTTTTTGCCTAATGGCGTGTAGTCCGGAAGCAGTTCAGAAGTTATTAAATAGTGGTCCGATAATGAAAATGATAATTCTGTGTGAAGACTATTAAATGTTCAATTTCAATGCCATATACCAGAACAAGGTCGAGGGTGTGGTCAAAACAGCGAGTGGGTTTATGTACACTCAAATGAGATAAACGCAGTGCTAAGGCTATGGTCGCTGGTGTCGCTAACTTCACGTTTCTCAAAATGGAGCTGGAAATAATCAGAGTTGGATTCTCAGCGGGTGTGTCACTGAGTGGGGGAGAACTTGTTAGAAACGTGAACAGGTTGGTGGTGAACCTTTATCACTAAAGGAGGCAGAGGAATAGCTAAACATTTGACACACCGAGCAGGAGAGAGCAGGAGAGTGAGAGAGAGAAGCTGCTAAGCTAAAGCACGGTAGCTAGTAAAAATGAATAGCGTGTAAACTGTGGGATTATTGAGTAAGTCGTTAAAAGAAGGAAAGAGCTATGAGTGCTTGAGCTGAACTAGTGAACGTAGTAGTGTCACTGTAATAAAGAATCGAACAAAATTAACTTTGATGAGCTAGAGCAGCAAATATATGCTACTAGTAACACACAAACACCGGTGACCGGAAATGAGACAATATACTTACTGCAGCACGTCTCTCTCAGCGCAGACATACAACACATCATCATCATCATCAACCGGCGAACAGTGAATTGCAGGAAAAATGACATGTACTGTTGCTCTTTTTCAGCAGAGCTGCTTGTTAATTGGTAGATTTTTTGGGTCTCTTTAAAAAAAATGTAATTACCAAATGTAAGTCGTAGAAAAGGTTTCAATTGTAGTCATCTGGACACTGTTTTCAGAATCAAGACGTTTCGGCTCCCATCCGGAAGTGATTCTCAAGTCATTCTCAATTGTGAAGAACTTTAAGTTAATCGAGTCTTCCTGAGGGCAGGGCTTAAGTAACACAGATTAGCTTAACTTTCTGAGTTCTCAGACCATTTTTCACAATTGAGAATGACTTCCGGATGGGAGCCGAAACGTCTTGATTCTGAAAACATTGTCCAGATGACTACGATTGAAACCTTTTCTACGATGGAACATTCCTGGACGAATGAGGGACTACACCGTTTTACCAAATGTAAGTCACATTCAGATAGGTTTTCCATGGGACTGGCACCAAAACACGGGTATCACATTGAAACCAGTCTCAAAAATGTTCAAACAATTCTTAACCCTAGCATAAGAAAATGCTGGTGGAGTTTTGTTACTGTGACAAAACACAGAAAAATAATCATTGTATGAGTTAATACTGTGCTGTGTTGGCTGTCATCATGCTTCCAGCCCAATTGGACCTAACATTGTGTGGGTTTTGTGGTTTGTAGGTATGACACTGGTAAAGACGGCTTCATCGACCTAATGGAGCTGAAGCTGATGATGGAGAAGCTGGGAGCTCCACAGACCCACCTGGGCCTCAAGAATATGATCAAAGAGGTGGACGAAGACTTTGATGGCAAGCTGAGCTTCAGAGAGGTGAGAGTGTGACTTCAGTAGGGACTGATGTGTCCTGTTACAGTACGGTGATGCTGCAAGTGATTTCATACATGATGAGGTTGCTAAATATTAATTATCACCTTTAAAAACTTGGTCATAAAAAGACAGTCACTCACATAATATACCCACATTAGCGAGTGTGGGAAACATTAACATTTATGATAATTGTGGCTCATTTTTAGACTTTTATGTAACAAGTAAAGATCAAATGTTAATGTGTTAGGAGGGAGGATAAATACTACTGAATTTTAGAAAAAGATATAAATGGCACACAGTATCTACTGTATGTATGCATAAATACAGCACTAGTTAACTGCAGATGGCTCTAACACCTGTCGTAAATGTTATGATCTCTGTTCAACCTCAAAATTCTAGAAGTGCCAATCGTACTGCAAATTATATTTGCATATATGCTGAAATCATGAATCCTGTCACAATGCAGTGAATACAGGGAACATGGATAGGACCCAAACACAGATGAAGGCGACAGAGCAGGTGCAGTTCAATGATTTATTTCATATGTGGAGTAGTATAAAGGCTTACAGGCCAGCAGGTTCAGATACAGGTAGGCAGGCAGGCCGGTAAGCAGGCATACAGGCACAGGGGTACAGGGGTAAGGTTCAGGTTCTGGAAATGTTCAAGGCTCATGGTAACTTTAATTGTCTGGCAGGGAATGAATGGAACTGGGCTGGAATATGAACTGAAAGGCTGATGAGGGAATGAGATGCAGGTGAGTAGGTGAGTGGGGAAGGCCAGGCAACTGCAGAGCAGATCAGGTGTGTAGACGGGTAGTGCAGTCAGGTGATGGGGAAAGGAGTGAAAGTCAGAGGGCCTCTGGTGGATGGGTGGAAAATGGCAATGAAGGGTTCTGGGGAATAGGGAATGTGACTGGAGAAGAGGGATAGAGAGACAGATTGTGACAGGCCCCTGGAGGCAGGACAGAGGCCGAGCAGGAGACCTCAGGCGGTTGGCCAGAAAGCAGGGCAGACGGCGGAACTGACCTGGAGGACAGGACCACTCTGGGGTGCCGCCCGGATGGTGGCAATGTAGATAGGGCTTCTCTGTTGTTTTATAACAGGATGTCCCCTTAAGAAGTAGTTAGTGAGTCTTTTCCAAAGATGGATTACCAGCTGGACAAAGTTTCAAACTGCAACCCTTATGGTCCTTGAAGGCACATTATAAGCTGAATTGGTAAGGTCCTCAAGGCAGCTCCTGTATTTTTACCTGATCTTGATACATTCCTTTTAATATTTCAGTTGATATTATACAATTAATTTGCATATAATCAAATGATCACAAACATACTTGGGGTTGGGGTTGGCCTGAATGGGGCTCACAGCTCATTTTGGGTTCATCTGGCCCTGATTTTGTCTGTGTTGATTACCTTGCTTACTGTGTTTCTCAACTTGGTTCTTTCCAGTTTAAAAAGTGTTCATGCTGTGTTGTAGACCAGAATAGAGGTGTGCTGTGTCCATGGACTAGCAGGGAATGAATAATAATAATAATAATGATAATAAAACTTTGATTATAGAGCACTTCAAAACAAAGTACAAAGTGCTTCACAAAGAGAGAAATAAAATACCACGGTGAATGATAAAATATAAAATAAATAAAATACATAAAAACAATAAAATAAACAGACAGCTCAGACAGGATCAGGATATTTTTTCCGATGAAATTGCGTTTTGAGAAGAGACTTAAATGAAGACACTGACTCGGACAACCTAATTTCTTCGGGCAAGTTGTTCCAGAGCCTCGGGGCCCTGATGGCAAAAGCTCTGGCCTCCTTAGTTTTCATCCTGGACTCAGGAACAGACAGAAGACCCCTGCCTGAAGATCTCAAACTACGTAAAGGTTCAGAAGGGATTAAAAGGTCTAAAATATAATCTGGAGCCAGGCCATGAAGAGCCTTAAAAGTAATCAATTAAATTTTATTTATATAGTGCCAATTCATAACAGAAGTTATCTTATTGCGCTTTTCCTATAGAGCAGGTCTAGACCGTACTCTTTATAATATTTATACAGAGAACTAACAAATCCCACCATGAGCAAGAATTTGGCGACAGTGGCAAGGAAAAACTTCCTTTAAGAGGGCAGAAACCTTGGACAGAACCAGACTCAATGGTGGGCGGCTATCCGCCGCTGCCGTGTTAGGTTTTGAGAGAGAGAGAGAGAGAGAGAGAGAGAGAGAGAGAGGGGAGGGGTTTGGGGGAAAGGGATAGGGTATGGGAAAGATCTTAATAAGATCTTAAGATCAATAAGATCTTAAAATCAATCTAAAACAAACAAGGAGCCAATGTAAAGAGGCTAAAACAGGTCTGATGTGATCATACCTCTTGTTTCTGTTACAATAATCAAGGCATGAGGAGATAAAAGCATGTACAACAGTTTCTGCATCACTAAAATTTAAAATAGATTGGATTTTTGCAATGTTTCTGAGGTGATAAAAACATGATTGGACAAGCTTAGTGATATGTTGCTCAAAACATAAATTGCTATCAAACAGGACACCAAAATTTCTTCAAGAATGAAGGATGATTTTGAAGTGTGGAGAAGGGCAAGCTGATAGTTGGGTCATCTCCAGCAGTTCTGTGATCGTGGAAAGCGGAGGTTTGTTTCTCAGTGGATTTGTCATTTTATGAAGGTTAAAAAAACAAATTTAGCCCCCATGCCCCTCACAAAAATGCAGGCTAACTTTGTGAGAGCCCCAAATCCAAAATGACTACCATTGGCCATGTTGAAAATGATCTTTTCAATGATTTGGCCTACAGTGCTGCACAGTACATGGTTTCTGAGACTTTTTGGGTCGAGAAATTCATAATTGATGTTGTTTTGATGATTTTATCTATTTTTGACATTCAAATCCAAGATGGCCGCCGATTTCCAGCTCTGAATGGTTAATTTTTCAACGTCGTCATAGAGCCTTCATATTAGGCTATATGTTATTCACATGAACACAGCAAGGAAACAACTAAACGAAGACAATATTACTTTACTGAATGTATTTGAACTATTTTCCTGCAGTTCCTGCTGATTTTCCGGAGAGCAGCGGCTGGAGAGCTGCAAGAGGAGAGTGGTCTGATGGCTCTGGCCAGACTGTCTGAGATCAATGTCTCCACTGAGGGAGTGATGGGGGCCAAAGACTTTTTTGAAGCCAAGGTACTCTATGTTTGTACTGTATGTTGTCTTGTACTTTCACATTTACACCTTCAGAGTGATAATATTTAGTTTGACCTTAGCTTCGTTAGAGGCATGTTAAACATTATGACTTGTATTTTTATATTTCATTTCAGTCATTTATGATAACATTTTTACTCACTCATTTCTAGACACAAAGGGACAAACCAACAGTGGTAGACATATACAACTTTTATTGCAGTGCACAGGACTTAGCCTTCAACTTTTCTATAGCAAACATTTTAGATGTATAAATAAACTCCGACCATCTGGCCAGAGACAGAGGTCCCCAAGTCCAAGGACCTCTCAATAGACCTCCAAAATAAAGTTGAGCTGAGGCATAGAGCGGGGGTCTCATTTATAACTGTTGTGTATGCACAAAACGGGGCCTGAAAGAGGTGTACACAACTTCCCACGCAAACGTTATGATCTGTAAAACCAAACCTGACAGGAGAATGTGCGTATCTGTAAGTAAACTCTGACCCATGTGTACGTACATTTTGGAGACAGGGAAACTGGCGACGCAGATGGTGAGGTGATGAATTGAAGCCAGATTGTATAATGATGCCTCACACACATTTAATTTCACTTAATATCAAACGTTAATTATAGATCCACGTTATCATAAACATTCAAACCAGCAATGTTATTTATACTTGCACTTGTAGTGAGCCATAACTATTCCTTAAGCACCTTTCAGTTGTAAAAGATACAAGCCCAGTAGTCTAGGCCTATAGCAGATTTTAGTTGTTAGGTTTTGTGTATAAAATCGCTGCAGTGAACACGACGAGCTGTCAGGCGCACAGAGCACACTGAGACACCTCGGTGGCGCACACACTCTGTCTTCTCGCTTCGACTCACCCAGCACACCTTCACCACCTGCACATATGGATTGTCTGCATTAGCAATGTCTGGAAATAAAGCCAGTGACAGCTCTCGCTACACTCCATATCCTCATTATCAGCCCTAATCATAATGCAGGCCAAGCATAACAAAACCCACATAAAAAATGGGTTCACCTGTCAAACTTCCACCTTCAAATGATATCTCTGTGTGGTGGATACCACTGAATGACACGATCATTTTGAGAAGGTGTGAAGTAATCAGTATGATTGCTGTAGACATGCGGTGACACTCGTGCGTAATGCTGCATGATGGATGTGCTGCCACTGCAGAGGACAACGCGAATGGAAGGATCAGGAGAGAACGAGTGTTCAGGGACCACGAAGATTTCCTGGCCCATGATGATGACTGGCTAATAGGCCTACGATTTTAGATTCCTTAGAGCCATGCTCTTGGATCTATGTGCTGAACTGGGTCCAGCATTAGACAAACCAACCCGACGGAACCGCGCCATCCCAGAAATACAAGTAGGCTACTAACCACTCTGGTGTTTCTGGCAACTGGCTGTTACCAGCGGGAATTAGCCGACAGGTTAGGTGTGTTTGATATGATCAACAATATATAATGTTTACCTTTCTGCCTGAAGCCCCTTTTGGGAATAATATAATTCTGTTAAACTCATTGCATTTCCTTTTGTTTGTGACCCGCTGCTATGGCCTGCAAACAATATTTGCTTTCTAATCTCCACCTCACAAGCACCTCGACTTCTGTGTCAGAAAACTTCTTTTTTTTTCATCTCCCTCTCGGCTGTTGTTGCCATGATTCACCGTAAGCAGGCTCATTTATATGCATCAATATTCGTGTGGTGCTTTGTGTTGTCGACTTCCTATGGTTGAATGTGGGTGTGTAGAGAGCGGGATATGAGGCTGATCTACCTGTGCACATTTCCAGGTGGACTGTGATTTATAAAGGGAAAGTTGCCTTCAGGTGTGCATACGCACAGTTTTATAAATCAGAATTTGTTTTGACGCAAGCCATTTTCGCCTTTTGTGCGTACGTACATTTTTAGTAAGGATCCTACGGAGTTTTATAAATGAGACCCCTGGTAAAGAAGATAAGCAAAAGTCTACAGGACAACAGTGACCTCCATCGTTCTCTTTCAATAGGTTCTGTAGCTCACAACACGAGCTGCTTTCTGACAAAATAGAAGTGTTTACATAAGTAGTTACAGTAGGTACATGTACTCTGCAAAAGATGCCAGATGAAGTTAAAGCCATTCACTTAGAAGTTTGGATCAGTTAAACAGGCAAGGTGATGCCTGGTCCTAGACTAAAACTAAGGCAGAAGAAAGCAGCCATGTAGGGCTACTTGGGATTAAAGGATGATTTGTGTTAATAGGAAGGAACACTGTCATTTTGTGTGTTACCAGATGCAGGCTGTGTCTCTGGGCAGCAAGTTTGAGGCTGAGATTCGAGAGGAAAAAGAAGAACGCAAGAGACAGGAAGTGGAGAAAAAACAGAGACAAGCTGCCTTCAAGCAGCTGCAGTCTACCTTCTGCTCATGACCCACAACAGGAGGCGGATAACTACACTGACATGCACAGTCAGTGTTACTGAGATTTTAGAAATAGCTTCACACTCCACTTATACTTTAACCAATGTCATCGCTCAGAATTTAGCACTTTATAACAAAATAGAAAGATGCATTAAAGTAAATACTCACTAAAATACTTGAAAATACCTGATAAAACCTCACAGGCGAGGTTTATTCATATCAGACTTTCTGTTTCACAGAAAACAATAAGGCAAAAACATGGCTTCAGATTTGTAAGGAAATATGTAGTAAACTCTCCAAATTCATGGAAATCTCATAGATATTATTGTGCATTTGTGTGGATTCTTTTCTGTGTGTCCCTTTGTACAAGATCTGTAAGTTTTCATCTCATGGGAATTTTAACTTGTTTAGGCTAAGCGAAGCTGTATTCAGTACGTTCTGCATATGTTGTTTTGAAGCATTTTTAATTTCATGTTACAGTTTGTCATATGATCTTGTTTCATCCTCACCTTGCTAACACTGTTACAATGGGTGTAATTAAATGAACATATACTCTGCAATCTGCAATGTAATAGAAATAGTATAGTAATAGATAATTGTATGAATAACTATGATAGTAATAATAGTACATATTAACATCACATTATTCGTGGCAAATGAAGCCTTATGCAACTTTAGCCACTGATTTTGACTGATCCAACATTAAACAGGTCATACTCTGATTGGCTTTCATGAACAGTATACAGTATGTGGAGGAAACAGTCTGGACCAGCTTTTGATGATTTGATCCACTAACAATACACTCCCTGGTTTTGTTATTGCACCCAAAATCCCCAGATGACCACTAAAGCTCAACTGTGAACTTTAAAGTTGCAAAATCAGGGAGGTTATCTTTAAAGGAATAGTTCAACATTTTGGGAAATGTTTTTTTGCTTTCTTTCTGTGAGTGAGCTGAGAGGACCAAGACCTTGCTTCACTCTGCTTTCAGTCTTAGTACTAAGGTAAGCTAACCACGTCCTGACTCCAGCTCTGTTCTTAACACACAGACATGAGATGAATATCCCTCATCTCATTCCACTCTCAGAAAGAAAGCAAATAAACTAAATTCTCATGACCACAGCAATTAGACAGTTATCATGTGAATTTGAGTATTGTGTACTTTAATACTCTGTTTTCAAAAGCATGCATGCAGTGCAAGTGTGTTATATAGTCTGGAGATTCTAATATATTTTACATCAATTTAGCTTATTTTCCATGTAAAATAGATCAATATTAGAAATGTCCTTGAGCCCTGTATGCATAACAAGTGACTGAAGCTGGGTCCCAGCCTCAAGGTTGGGAGTCTTGGGGAAATAGCAGTAAGGCTTCAGGTGGTTTACCTCTAAATTAGAGTAGACTTGCTATCTTAACTGTAGGTATGATAATGATTCTTCATGTGATTCAATTCCAGATGCTGGAACTGTTTTCTAAGTGATGTCTTTTTGAGTGTCTTTGCGGAAAGGCTTACTGGATGGCCAATGAATGGCCAGCATTGTTTGTATCATTTATTTAAAACAGACTTTAAGGGGTTCTTTACTGTGACATAAGAATTTATGTTTGGTTGAAGAGTGTTAATTTGTGGCTTCTCAAAGTGTATGTAGTGTAGGTCTGAAAGGGGTACTCCAGTGATTTAGTATTGCACTTCCATAAAGTTGGGGGATTTGCAAGAGACAGATTTTTTGAAAAACTCCAAAAACACTGGATCCTACATTCCCTATGCCATACTTGATATAAACTTTGATTAGACCCTTCTTCCCTGGTAAAGATCTTTCAAACTCCACGGCCCCGGTTTGTAACACATGTTTTATGTTATAAATTTGTAATCTACAAGCCCAATGACATCATTAGGATGTCATCAGGGTTATTTTCTCAGGCTTGACAAAGCTCCTCCAGACCCTCAGAAGATACTGTTTTCACAGACTAAATAGTACTAACCATGACCAGTTCAATTCAATTTTATTTATATATCGCCAATTCATAACAGAAGTTATCTCATTGCACTTTTCCTATAGTGCAGGTCTAGACCGTACTCTTTGTAATATTATTTACAGAGACCCTACAAATCCCACCACGAGCAAGCATTTGGCGATATTCTTATCTCTTATGTAAGAAGGATCCCATTTCAGGGTTCTTTCAAGTCTACATTTTAACATTAAATGCATCAGAAGGGGTCAGAATGACAGAAAAATAAGAGACATGCATATTTCTTCATGATGTGGTCTCCGGAATCTTATATCTATCTATCTATTCTACAGTGTGGTACAATAATGAAAAGCACAGGGTGACGGGTGTGTTACAGACTCAACTTGAAGCATCCTGTCACTGAGCCACAGAGCTCACTCTACTGTATGTCAAGTCTAATTTAACTATGAGCCCTTGCAGTCTCTATTGATATAGTCTCTATTGATATAACACTTGATATAACACTTTGTTACTAACCACACAGTGTTTAACACTGTGTGGTTAGTAACAAAGTGTTATATCAATAGCTTTGCTATGCAGCTATGTGATACTTAAAGGAATAGCTCAATATTTTGGGAAATAGGCTTATTAGCTTTCTTTAAGAGTGAGATGTGAATATAGATATCAATCTGTGTGTTAAGTACAGAGCTGGAGTCAGAATGTAGTTAGCTTAACATAAAGACTGGAAGCAGGGGGCAACAGGCTAGCCTGGCTGTGTCCAAACAGAATAAATACCCTAGAGACCTTTAGAGGTGTTGGTAGATGTGTTTTTGAATCGTAGGAATAATAATGGTAATATTAGTAATAAGAATAACAATTGTAGTAGCAGTTGTCGAACAGGAACACAGGGAGAGCAGGTAGCCCACAACCACAGATCCAGTCTCTGCAGCTCTGGAGGCAGAAATACCTGCTGAAAGCGACAGAAGGAGAGAGGAGAGAGACGAGACAGCACAAAACTACGGGAGAGAGAAGATGTCAAGTTAGTAACATGCAGTAATGGGATAAAAATGTATACAGATAAAGAGGAAAGAGGTGCATCATGGGAAGTCTCCCGGCAGTCTAGGCCTATAGCAGCATAACTAAGGGATGGTTCAGGACTCACCCAAGCCAGCCCTAACTATAAGCTTTATCAAAGAGGAAAGTCTTAAGCCTACTCTTAAATGTGGAGATATACAAATGTACTGCATTGATATTAACAAATTAAAAGTAAGAAAATTAATAAATAATATACAGCATAATGGAACTGAAATATATTTATATGTATAATATGTTAGAATAAAAATAAAGAGAAACTAAAAAATAAACTAATTAGAATCAACATCAATTATATATGAAGCTCATCCCTAACCCTTCACACAACTATTTGACAACTTTGGTATCAATTTTGGAACCTAAAAGTGGAGTCATGGGCCCTAAAAAGCTGAGAAACCCTGACCTAAGCAGTGCTTATTGTTAAGTGCAGTTCATGTATCTGGCCCTTTATTTACTCTGTAGTAACGTATTGAAGATGTAGCATGTTCGAATTGTCATATAACAAAACTACTGTATGTATCACATACCTTCTTTGGTATTTGTTGTGGAAATTGACAATGTATTTTTTCATAAATAAAATAGTATATATTGTTATTTGTTTTAGCAGAGACTTATAATTTGCCAAATATAAAAAAGGTAAGTGAAATATATTTTTGGTCACTTGTAAAGATGTCGTGTTGTTATACTCCCTGTCAGAATGGAAATGTTTGACTTAATTGCAATAAAGGATAAATAAAACTTAAAAAATACTGAATACAAATTTTTACTCATGAAGGAGGCTTAGTAGCATTATTGGGAAAATCATACACTTCATAAATATTAATATAATCTTGACACAATCCCTAATATCCATTCTCTAAACCGCTTGTCCTGTACAGTGTCACTGGGGGTTGGAGCCTATCCCAGCATGCATTAGGCAAGGGTCAGAGTACTAGATGGGCTACCAGTTCATCACAGGGCTAACACATACAGAGTGACATACAGGCCTTTTAGAGTCTCAGATTCACCTGCGCTACATGGACGAACATGCAAACCCAAGACCTTCCTGCTGTGAGCCAACAGTGCTCAGTGTCATGTAAATAATTGTACAGCATTTCATTAATGGATGTCTAGTTAGACAATAAAAACATCACCTCTCCCTATCCCCTGGCTGCCTCATTCCAGATGTTTGGTTCTGGATCTTTGTCCTCCAATAGATTCAGCCTGTCCTCTTATGTTTCTCTTGTCTTTCTATCTCTCAGTTGTGTGCATGTTGTCCATGTCTCTCTCTCCCTCTGTGTGTTTGTTTCTTTTCTCCTACCTGTGTGAATGGTGTGCTTGAGCTCAGGTTCTATCTGTTTTGCTACACTTGAAGTTGCACAATGTCCTCCCGGATCCCTTCTTCATATATGTTTACAATCTATCTACAATTGTGTCTTCCTGATTGTCCATACTGTAATTGTACTACATATACAACATCTATTGCATGTCTGTCCGTCCTGGGAGAGGGATCCCTCCTCTGTTGCTCTTCTTGAGGTTTCTTCCATTTTTTCCCCCATTAAAGTTTTTCTTCATTCAATCGAGGGTCTAACGACAGAGGGTGTGGTATGCTGTACAGATTTAAGCCCCCTGAGGCAAATTTGTGATATTGAGCTATATATTGACTGTGTTTAAAAGTCCTAAGAAATTAATTTTAACATTACAGACAGTATAAGAAAGCATTAACGTTAGAATGAGTTGTTTTTGCGGGTGTGTGATATGGCGTTTAATTAGTCTCAAACCCCACGCGCATAAAAAAACAGGTGCGTACGAGCGCACAGAACAGTATCTGCAAGCGGAAAACCTTCCTCACGCCGGGATTCCGCCAGACAAGGCTCTATAACGTCGTGTCTGCAATCCGATTTTACGTTCTCCAAGCGGCTTCATACCCCACCGGGAGCATTTCAAAAGCAGAGCGGTTTACCTGCCCAACGTTGTTGATTTGGTCCTTTTTTCTTGACTTTTCTGGTTCTACTATGTTAAGTAAGTAGGATACGTAGTTAAATGGTTTCTATTTTTGTCTTGTTTTAGTTGTGTTTTATGTTGATATACGACTGGGAGTCTGCACAGGGTGTTTTATTTTGAAAATTGACCAGATTCTCAATGCCATGTTAATCAATTGGCTTTTCAGACAGAGAGCGGTGAGGAGCAGAGGTCCGCTGTCAGCTCGCGCTCAGCAGCGATAGTTTCGGCGCGCCGCGAGCGAATATTGCAAGAAAACACATTGATAATCTATTATAAACGATATAAATTGATATTTTATATGAAATAAATGATCTGATTATTTTGATTTCTCTGCCCCTATCCCCGCTGTTCTCCTGGAGTGATTCCCCCCACATGACGAAATATCAAGATCTGCCCATGAGCTGAGGCAGGGACTCAATTTTCTTCTGATTGGCTGGCAGGTCGCTTGTCTCACCTAGCTTCACGTCTGCATTCAAGGATTACATTCAATTAAATTTTATTTATATAGCGCCAATTCATAACAGAAGTTATCTCATTGCACTTTTCCTATACAGCAAGTCTAGACCGTACTCTTTATGATATTATTTACAGAGACCCAACAAATCCCACCATGAGCAAGCATTTGGCGACAGTGGCAAGGAAAAACTTCCTTTTAAGAGGCAGAAACCTCGGGCAGAACCAGAGTCAATAGTGGGCGGCCATCCTCGCTGGTGTTAGGTTTTGAGAGAGAGAGAGAGAGAGAGAGAAATTTTGGGGGAGGGGGAGAGGGAGACACAATGCAAATACCACCTAGAATTTTTAAAATACTAGAAATGTAATCGTAGTGTTAATTAATAAATTAATAATAATAGGAATGACAGCTATAGGAATAATAATGACAACAACAACTGTAGTTGTAGCAGTTGTCGAGCAGGAACACGGGGGCAGCAAGGAGAGAGGAAGGAAACGAGAAAGCGCAAAACTACGGGAGAGAGAAGATGTCGCGTTAGTAACATGCAGTAATGGGATAAAAATGCATACAGATGGAGAGCGAGAGAAGGAGAGAGGAAAGAGGTGCATCATGGGAAGTCTCCCGGCAGTCTAGGCCTATAGCAACATAACTAAGGGATGGTTCAGGACTCACCCAAGCCAGCCCTAACTATAAGCTTTATCAAAGAGGAAAGTCTTAAGCCTACTCTTAAATGTGGAGATGGTGTCTGCCTCCCGAACCCAAACTGGGACCTGATTCCACACAAGAGGAGCTTGATAACTGAAGGCTCTGGCTCCCGGTCTACTTTTGGAGACTCTAGGAACCACAAGTAACCCTGCATTCTGGGAGCGCATTGTTCTAATGGGGTTATAAGGTATTATGAGGTCTTTAAGATACGCTGATGACTGACCATTAAGAGCTTTGTAGGTGAGGAGAAGGATTTTAGTCTAGTCTGGATTTTACAGGGAGCCAGTGCAGAGAAGCTAATATTGGAGAAATGTGATCTATTTTTCTAGTTCTTGTCAGTACACGTGCAGCAGCATTCTGTGCATGCATGGACTAGTTTTTCAGCATGATTTTGAGACAGGATGTGCCTGATTTTTGCAACGTTGCGTAGGTGAAAAAAGGTAGTCTGTTTCACGTGGGAGTTAAAGGACCTTCACTGCTGCAGAAATTTTTCTGTACCCTTCCCCAGATCTGTGGCTTGATACAATCCTTTCTCGTCGGTCGACAGACAATTCCTTGGCCTTCATGGCTTGGTTTGTGCTCTGACATGCATTGTTAACTGTGGGACCTTATATAGACAGGTGTGTGCCTTTCCAAATCATGTCCAGTCAACTGAATTTACCACAGGTGGACTCCAATGAAGTTGTAGAAACATCTCAAGTATGGTCAGTGGAAACAGGATGCACCTGAGCTCAGTTTTGAGTGTCATGGCAAAGGCTGTGAATACTTATGTACATGTGATTTTTTTCATTTTTTATTTTTAATAAATTTGCAAAGTTTTCAAACAAACTTCTTTCACGTTGTCATTATGGGGTATTGTTTGTAGAATTTTGAGGAAAATAATGAATTTAATCCATTTTGGAATAAGGCTGTAACATAACAAAATGTGGAAAAAGTGAAGCGCTGTGAATACTTTCCAAATGCACTGTATGTGTTTGTGTAAGCTGAATGCTGTTGAGTTTTTCTTATTTAACTTGTTACAGTAGATGTTTTTGAACTTGGCTAGGAACAGGATGAAGGAAAAGGCATGAGACTAGAGGCATCATTCCGTTTCTATATTTGATTGGCCAAAAACCTGTACAAAATCAAAGGCTGTGTCTGCCTAACACTGTAAAGGACAAAGGATGGGTCAACTTTGCAATAACTACAATACACTGGTTACCAGCTAAATAATGGACAAACTTGTACTGAAACATGTTTATAAAGACAGTAGTAAATACAGAGTGTTTGTTGTAGAGGAGTGTCGAAGGATGTCCCAAGTTGAGATAAGATGATCTGCATGGGTCAGCTGCACAGCCAGGGAGCAGGATGACAATAGCATCACTACAGGGACGTGTGAGGGAAAAGAGGGATTTAAATTCAACAACTCAGATCATACATCACTTAGCTGCGGGAGCATCTACACAGAAATATTTAGACATGTATAGCACCAATTCCTCCTGACTCACAGTATGCATTTACCTGGGCCGGGGAGGGGGCTTCTCAGCTAATCAAACTTTACAGTGATAGTCTAATTTCTACAATCAGACAGTTTTTTTTATTTCAATCTGTGCACCGGCTTCATCTGCAAATGTTTAAGTTCTGAAGCATGGACACACTGCATAACAAGGCTAATGTTAGCTACATATGCTAGCGTATTTAGCTTTTTCATCCTGGGAAATCACAAGCTATGACTCTCAAGCTATGTGTTGTATACTTACATAAACACAATAGATGGCGCCTCTGCCAAATGTACATTTCGAGGGAAAAACCAACCAGACTCACAACAGCGGGATCTGTGCACGCCCATGACAATTCCTTAGTGATGCTGTCTGACCCCGACCACTTAAATGAATAAAATCATCAGAAGAGGAGTTATACAGTGGTGTGAAAAAGTGTTTGCCCCCTTCCTGATTTCTTATTTTTTTGCATATTTGTCACACTTAAATGTTTCAGATCATCAAACAAATTTAAATATTAGTCAAAGATAACACAAGTAAACACAAAATGCAGTTTTCAAATGAAGGTTGTTATTATTAAGGAAAAACAAAATCCAAACCTACATGGCCCTGTGTGAAATAGTGATTGCCCCCTAAACCTAATAACTGGTTGGGCCACCCTTAGCAGCAACAACTGCAATCAAGCGTTTGCGATAACTTGCAATGAGTCTTTTACAGTGCGGTGGAGGAATTTTGGCTCACTCATCTTTGCAGAATTGTTGTAATTCAGCCACATTGGAGAGTTTGAGCATGAACTGCCTTTTTTAGGTCATGCCACAGCATCTCAATAGGATTCAGGTCATGACTTCGACTAGGCCACTCCAAAGTCTTCATTTTGTTCTTCTTCAGCCATTCAGAGGTGGACTTGCTGGTGTGTTTTGGATTATTGTCCTGCTGCAGAACCCAAGTTCGCTTCAGCTTGAGGTTACGGAGAGATGGCATTCTCCTTCAGGAGTTTTTGGTAGACAGCAGAATTCATGGTTCCATTTATCACAGCAATTCTTCCAGGTCCTGAAGCAGCAAAACAGCCCCAGACCATCACACTACCACCACCATATTTTACTGTTGGTATGATGTTCTTTTTCTGAAATGCGGTGTTACTTTTACACCAGATTTAATGGGACACACACCTTCCAAAAAGTTCAACTTTTGTCTCGTCAGTCCACAGAGTATTTTTCCCAAAAGTCTTGGGGATCATCAAGAGGTTTTCTGGCAAAAATGAGACGAGCCTTAATGTTCTTTTTGCTCAGCAGTGGTTTTCGTCTTGGAACTCTGCCATGCAGGCAATTTTTGCCCAGTCTCTTTCTTATGGTGGAGTCATGAACACTGACCTTAACTGAGGCAAGTGAGGCCTGAAATTTCTTTGGAAATTGTTGTGGGGTCTTTTGTGACCTCTTGGATGAGTCACCACTGCCCTCTTGGGGTAATTTTGGTCGGCCGGCCACTCCTGAGAAGGTTCACCACTGTTCCATGTTTTTGCCATTCGTGGATAATGTCTCTCACTGTGGCTCGCTGGAGTCCCAAATCTTTAGAAATGGCTTTATAACCTTTTCCAGACTGATAGATCTCAATTACTTTCTCTCTCTCATTTGTTCCTGAATTTCTTTGGATCTTTGGATGATGTCTAGCTTTTGAAGATCTTTTGGTCTACTTCACATGGCATGTCCTATTTAAGTGATTTCTTGATTGAGAACTGTCGTAATGCACGATCACTGAACCTGAAATGCAGAACACAATAGAACAGAGCTGGGTATCTTTGCAACAGATTTATTTAGAAGTAGTGCTTAATATCTGTGCAGAAGTCAGACGTAGTTCACCGTCACCCCCGAGGACTCGACCGGTCCGGGTCGAGGAAGAAGTGGCGACGTTCTGGATGGAGACCGAGGAGGCAGGTTCTGGTTTGGCGGGCGTAGTGGAATTGAGCTGAACTGGCCAGGTGGCGGACCCGTAGAGATAGTTGGCTGGACCCGATTGGCAGCAGGCTCCGGAGGTGAGATTGGCAGGGCAGACGAGGCAGCTGGCTCGTGTAGCGTGGCAGTGGGTGAAGAGACAAGCTTGGCAGAGGTCCGAGGACTGACTGTGGCTGAGATCACCAGCAGTGAGTAACTATGAGTGACAGAGACACAATCAAGTTACTACAAGTAAAAAAGTGAAAAAGAATTAATTACTTATTTGGGGTCGAGGTAGGAGCCGTTACGTGGGTTTCGTACAAGAGTACAGAGACGATCTGGCGCTGGTAGTGTGGAAGAGCCTGGTAGATATGCAGTGGAGACTGATGAGTGATTGATGACAGGTGTGCTGGTGATCAGCAGGCAGGAGATCAGGAAGCCAGACCAGAACGTACACACACACACACACACACACACACACACACACACACACACACACACACACACACACACACACACACACACACACACAGACAGAGTAATGAACAGGGGACAGCCAGGAAACACAAGGAGGGGAAAACATACTGGAACACACAGGGTGTGGCTAGAGAAATTTAACTCAGGTGTGATAAACCACAGTTAAGTTGTGTTTTAACAGGTGGGGCAATCACTTTTTCACACAGGGCCATGTAGGTTTGGATTTTGTTTTCCCTTAATAATAACAACCTTCATTTAAAACTGCATTTTGTGTTTACTTGTGGTATCTTTGACTACTATTTAAATTTGTTTGATGATCTGAAACATTTAAGTGTGACAAATATGCAAAAAAATAAGAAATCAGGAAGGGGGGAAACACTTTTTCACACCACTGTACATAAAAACCTAAATAAAATTACCACTGCTGAAATAGCACAACAAAATATTAGAATTAAATGTGGACTCTTAAACATCAGATCTCTGTCATCTAAAGCTGTAATAGTAAATTATTTAATATCAGAGTATCATATTGACTTATTTTGTCTTACTGAAACCTGGCTGGGTAATCAAAAATATGTTAGCCTAAATTAATCCACTCTGCCCAGTCATATTAATACTCACATTCCCTAAGGCGCTGGCCGAGGAGGTGGAGTTGCAGCCATCTTTGACTCAAGCCTATTAATCAACCCTTGTTCTTGTCTTGTCACACCCAACCTGGAAAACATGACAGCCAATTCTATTTTTTATAGTGTACCGCGCTCCTGGTTAATATTTTGAATTTTTATCTGATTTCTCAGTTTTCATCAAGTTTAGTCCTTAAAACACAAAGTAATTATTGTAGGGGATTTAAATATTCATGTGGACGTTGAAAATAATAGCATTAGTACTGTGTTTATATCATTATTAGATTTGATTGGCTTTTGTGTACGTAAGCCGACTCACTGTTTTAACCACACCCTCGACCTTGTTCTGGTATATGGCATTGAAATTGAACATTTAATAGTCTTTCCACAGAATCCTTCATTTTTTCATATTTGTCCAATATTAGCCTCTCTGCACTGGCTCCCTATAAAATCCAGAATTTAAAATCCTTGTCCTCACCTACATAGCTCTTAATGGTCAGGCACCATCATATCTTAAAGAGCTCATAATACCTTATTACCCCATTAGAACACTACATTCCCAGAATGCAGGGTTACTTGTGGTTCCTAGAGTCTCCAAAAGTAGAATGGGATCCAGAGCCTTCAGTTGTCAAGCTCCTTTCCTGTGGCTTATAGTTAGGACTGGCTTGGGTGAGTCCTGAACCATCCCTTAATTATGCTGCTATAGGCCTAGACTGCTGGGAGACTTCCCATGATACACTGAGCTCCTCTCTCCTTCTCTCCCTCTCCATCTGTATGCATTTTTAACCCACTACTGCATGTTACTAACTTGACATCTTCTCTCTCCCGTAGTTTTGTGCTTTCTTGTCACTCTCCTCTCTCCTTCTGTTGCTTTCAGCAGTTATTTCTGCCTCCGGAGCTGCAGAGACTGGATCTGTGGTTGTGGGCTACCTGCTGCCCATGTTATTGGCCTTATTACTATTATTGTCATTATTATTCCTATGAATATCATTCCTATTATTATTACTTTATGTCATATGGGGTGCAGTATGTGGACCCAAATGTAGATGACCAGGAAGCGGTATGAGGATGAAGTAGCCGCATGGCTACAGTGTTTATTAGGGTGAAGTAGCTTACAGGCAGGTACAAGCAGACAGACTGGTATGCAGACAGGCATCAAACAGGTAACAGGCAGGTAGGCATATACAGGTCCAGGAATAGGAAATGGGTTACCAGCTGGCAGCAGTAGAAACCAAGCAAAGAGTCCAGCAAGGCTGAACAAATCTGACAGGCAGCATGTAAAGTATAAAGTCCACTTTCCTCTCTCCTTCTCTCCCTCTCCATCTGTATGCATTTTTATTCCATTACTGCATGTTACTAACTCTTCTTCTCTCTCCCGTAGTTTTGTGCTTTCTTGTTTCTCTCCTCTCTCCTTCTGTGGCTTTCAGCAGGTATTTCTGCCTCCGGAGCTGCAGAGACTGGATCTGTGGTTGTGGGCCACCTGCTGCCCCCGTGTTCCTGCTTCACAACTGCTACTACAGTTGTTGTTATTTGCTCTGTTACTGATGCTGACATTATTCTTCCTATAACTGTCATTCCTATTATTACTAATTTATTAATATTAACACTACAATTACTATTCTACTATATTAAAAAAAAAATTCTACGTGGTCCTTGCATTGTGCCTCCCTAACCCTACCCCCCCCAAAACCTCTCTCTCTCTCTCTCTCTCTCAAAACCTAACACGGCAGCGGCAGATGGCCAAAAATCAAAACTGGAGGGAAAGCAATCAAAGACAGGAAGTAAAACCACAAGACACACAAGGAGAGGAACACACTACAAAATAAAACAGGAAATGACAAAACCTCAAGCTATAACACTTTATGAATATTACCATTACATTATTGTTATTTTAAAATCAAGGTGGTCCCTCCACCTCCACCACCCACCATTCTCTCTCTCCGCCTCTCTCATCTCTCTCCCCACCCCCTTCACGCTCTTTTGACACCCCCAGACAGAGAGAAAGAAAGAGATAGGTGGCACACATAATATAAACTACAACTGTAGTTTTTTGGCTTGCAGAGAATATTTCAGTCTGGACAATATCATTCCACACCCTGCTGCCAGAATTTTGTTTGTGTCTAATATCATATTATATGTTGCTTATCTCTAAACAGTATCACAGCCTTCTCCGCCATGGCCCCTCCAAAGTCTGCAGCCTTAATACCGCCAAGATTCCATCTTCAGCTGAGGTGCCACATCACTTAAATTCATCTGCCTCTGCTGCAGCCCCCACTGGAGTTCCACTTCTGTCTGCAGTTGCCTTCTTATTATGCCCTGCTTCATGGTGACATTCTCATTTGGAACTAATAATATTCTAATTTGTTTTCAGATATTACCCAAGTCCAATGTTTTCTGAAATACACAATTTAAACAATACTGTATTAATCTAGTAGATTAAGTAGATAATCTATTGCTTCTTTAAAACACCATTTAATGTTGCAGTCATTTCTCATTGTTGACTAAATATAACTGTGGAATGAATGTGAGTGTTTTGTCCAGTGTCTAAATTCATATATTGCTTATCTCTTAACAATATAATTTGTCGCCCTGCAGCCTTCTCCTCCTTGGCTCCTGCGCAGCCTGAAGCCTTGATTCCATCTGCTTTTGAATCATCAGTTGCTGATTGATTCTGCAGGACCATCCTGCGTTGACATTTCACCGTACTGCACCATCTGTGGCCAGGGGTTTGGTTAGACATGTGAAATTCCTCTGCACTACCATGGCCATTGCCAATGAACAATGACAGTCCATTGTACTGGTAATAAGAACTGGAGACCTCTGTTGTTCGTGGCAGCACCACCAGCGGTAGCAGTGGCTTTACCGAGAAATTGCACAAGTTAAGCCAAGCTCCCATTGCTCAATCTTCTGCTGACGTTCAACATCACTCTGATCCAGTGGTGGAATGTACATTTAGTCAAGTACTGTACTTAAGTACTAAATTGAGTTACTTGTGCTTTACTTGAGTATTTCCTATGAGCTTTAGTTACTAGTTACTTTACAGATTAATTTTTTTTAGAACATACCCTTCCTGTCCAGTGAAAACCATGTATCTCTAAATTTGGTGATTATGAATATAATTTTGCTGAATTTTTCTGATAAACTGAAGGATTAAGTGTTCCTTTATGGGTTGAGAAAATTCTCCTACTTCTTAAACTAAACCCCATCTGCAGCTGCCTTCTGATGATGCCCTGCCTTACAATGACTTTCTCATTGCAAAAGTATGCAAATGCAAATTCCACATAGAATTTTAAAATAGTAATAATGTTATGGTAGTGGTAATATTAATATTAGTAAAGTAATAATAATAGGAATGATAGTCATAGGAATAATAATGACAATAATAGTAATAAAGCCAATAACAACAACTGTAGTAGCAGTTGTTGAGCAGGAACACGGGGCAGCAGGTGGCCCACAACCACAGATCCAGTCTCTGCAGCTCTGGAGGCAGAAATACCTGCTGAAAGCGACAGAAGGAGAGAGGAGAGAGATGAGAAAGCACAAAACTACGGGAGAGAGAAGATGTCGAGTTAGTAACATGCAGTAATGAGATAAAATGCATACAGATGGAGAGGGAGAAGAGGAGAGAGGAAAGGGGTGCTTCGTGGGAAGTCTCCCGGCAGTCTAGGCCTATAGCAGCATAACTAAGGGATGGTTCAGGACTCACCCAAGTCAGCCCTAACTATAAGCTTTATCAAAGAGGAAAGTCCTAAGCCTACTCTTAAATGTGGAGATGATGCACTCTAGATCCTGACTGAAAATCCAATACATAATAAATGCATAATATGTACCAAATGTTATATTTATCCATTACACTGCTTGCCTTCCCCACGGCTCCCGTCTTGTGTTCTCTGCTGGTGTATATGTCTCCTCCTGCAGATAGTAAGTGGGTGCAGGTGTGCCGGGTTGCCTTGATAGCGTCCCACAGCTGGGTGTGAGGTGAAGAATGCCGCAGTCTCCACCTTGGATGGCTCCATCTTCCTTCACCAGCACTCTGCAGATCACCAGAAACCCCTAGACACTGATTTGCGCCGATATGTTTTTTCTCTGTAATTCTTCAATATAAAGGTTGTTTTTTCATTGACATGTGACCTCCCATTATGTTGCTACAACATGAGCAGGTGTAACACGCTTTGTTAAAGTCATTATGTTAGCTATATAGGAATATGTAATACTGTTCCGAAGTATATGATGAAATACGAGCAGAAAATGCTGCAGTGTTTGTGAAGCCACTTTGTATACAAGTCCGAGAACCACTTTGTTGTATTAATTTTATATGTATGTGTGTGTATGTGTGAGCATGAGTTTTGAATCTTTATCTCTCAACTGCAGAGCCCACACACAGACCCCACACAGACCACTACACTACTGTCAGATACCTGTTATAAGAGTAATTTGGAATTGAGTAGCTATCACTTTCAGGGACAGTCAAGTGCAGTTACATTCATACAAAAACGATTAATAAAGGTAATTTTAAAAAGATAATACAATTATATTTACACTACAATATGATTAATACAGGTTATTTTAGAAGGTAAGGTAATCATATTCTCAGGCAAATCAATATTTGATCCTCTGTAAACTGTAAAATTCAAGCTATAGCCTTGCCCAACTCTTGCAGTGACAGACAACCCAATACAGTTATATTTACACTATGATTAATACAGGTTATTTTAAAAGACAATGAAGGCAGGCAAGGTGATTACATTCTCAGGCAAATCAATATTTAATCCTCTGAATCCGGAATACTGTACAATTCACAAAGACAACACAGATCAACAACATAACAATGGCAGGCACTTTTCATTGATGCATTGCTTTGGTCTGTCTTTACTCTTCACTGATTGGTTAAAGAAACTTTAAACTTTAAACTTACTGGCTATGCAGAACAAAAGGAAGGACTCATTACCATAAGGAAAAACACCATGACAAGCGCATTGGCGGGTTGTCAACGGCGTGAAAAGCTGCGTTTTATGGCAGCTCACTAAAGCGTCGAAAATGGCGCTGTTTTTGACAAATAAAATGATGTGAAAAACAGTGTTTTAATGTAAATCATGGGGAAATAGAGGCGTTTAGTGGCACTTTGGGCTTTCCATACCTTACAGCCCCGTGCTTGCGGGACTGCATTTGTGCATGCAGAGCAGAAATGCTCCCTTGCAAGGATGGTTTTCCGCTCACAAATACTATTCTGTGCAGTTGTGTCACATGCACGCGCCTGTTTTTTATGTAGGTGTGGGTTTTAAGACTACTTAAAAGCCATAGTGTGACAGGTTGTAAGTCAACAGCAGGATCACTGGATCCAGGATTAGGCCTATTTATTGATCACTTAAAGACAATAATCAAATGGACGTTACTGATATATTTAAAGACGATTTCAGTCAAAGCACAGATGTGTAGTACAGCCTTACACCAGCATGGAGAAGCACAAGTCCTCCATGCAGTACAGCAGGCCTATTCAGTTGGCAGCCCGCGGGCCACATCCGGCCCAGAATCAACCTTCGAGTGGCCCAGCATACATAAATCTGATATTTGACAAAATAAGTACACTACATATATAGTGTATGGAAGTAACTTATGATTGAGCCATCTCGCTTCCTTCTGATCTCTGTTGAGAGCTGCACATGCACAGTACCGATCGGGCAGGATGTTTACGGATGTAGCGACACCGCCAATCATATCTTTCACAAATCAACGTTTTCTCATATGAGTTCATACCACATTTAGTAGCTTTTCAAAACATCTGGCTATTGACAGTCAAGTCAAGTAGGGAAGTGCCCTACTGAAAATATGTCTCTGTCAACGCTGAACCGTCAGTTTAACCCTGCCTGAACTGGCAAGTATTTGTTTATTTTACTGCCTTCTCCAAACGCCTGCTATTTTTTACTACATTCATTTGCAGTTGTTTAAAATTTGTCATTACCAAAAACTAAAAAAACGGTTTAGGCTACTGAAAATGTCTGGGCCATCTACATTTCCTGGTTTTGAAATCTGGCCCAATTGAATTTGTTATTGAATAGCCCTGCAGTACAGTATCTATAACTGTTAGTCACCATGGTAACTATGATGTAGGAGTTCACGAGTCCACAAGCTAAATTAAATAATGGTCCTTCTCACTTCCAAGCTTGTTTAGAAAATATTTATTTCATGTAATGTACACTGTACAAAGGTATTGGAGCATGTGAGATACACTGAGATCTCATCCTTCACAATCACATTTTGTGAAACGTTTCCTCTCATGCCTGAAATTGCTACATGATTTCTTTTCAACCACATAGATAACACAGTGATTATCTTCATATCAACAGCCTTTAAAGGAAAATACTCCAAATACAAAGACTTATTTTCTACAACATTTAGACTTCTTTCTAACCTCCTAACTTTCTTTGCTAAATCTAGAGACATTTATTATTGTACAAATTGAACATAATACATTAATTTCTGCTTTGCATAATGATTTAGGCAATGATTTTTCAAAATAAAGGCATTAATCTACAAATCAATCAGCAGTCAGTATCATTATATCAGTCACTAATGAGCCATATGTCATTTCTTTCAGGTCAGTCTAATGTTAGATAGCTCACTTTAAGACATGGATGTCTTTGTTTCAAAAGGCTTCCAATGAATAACCTTAGCAGCTTAATATTGACAGTGGAATTACAACCATCTGATGGTTTGTTGTAATTGTCAGGTCATGTTGCTATTCTACAGTGTAATCCTTCAATTCTGTTGCTAGTCCACAAACATCAGTAGAAGAAGTCATTGATCAGCAACATGAATGCCCTTTTATAGAGATGACAGAAGAGTTGTTGCACTCTGTCCCTTCCTTATTGGTACTCTCTTTCAACACTTTCAATATACCTGCCATACCTGCTAATTTCACATTCAGTTTTACAGGGCTGGTGCTGAGGCTTGTCAACTTAAACTGACCTTCTGTGCCAAAAATAATTCTCTCACAAAGTGGAAAATATTCACTTCAGTTTCATTGGGGGTGGGGACAGTGGTCTGGAGCCGATCCCAGCTGACAATGGGTGAGTTGCAGGATACACCCTGGACAGGTTGCCAGTCAATCACAGGGCTGACGCATAGAGTCAGAAAACCATTCACACTCACATTCACACCTTCGGGCAATTAAGAATCACCAATTAAACTAATCTGCATGTCTCTGGACTGTGTGAGGAAACCTGCACAGGCATTGGGAGAACAGGCAAACTCCACACAGAAAGGCCCCAGCCGGTCAGCCAGGTTCAAACCCAGAATCTCTTTGCTAAAAACTGCACCACGTGCCACATTGTGGAGAATTCAAGTGTGACATAATGTGCTGATTATAGAAGTTAGAAAATAAAAAAGTTTTTGACTACCCCCAACTCCATCTGCCAACCTTGTAATTTCCATTCATCTTTACTCCTATCATAATTGGTCCTACCCTTTATTTAGTCTCGCTGATAACCTATGGGCAGATATTTATTAGATCTGAATGTGGTGAATCTGAATTCGTAGTTCAGAATTTGAAATTGTACACAAGACATGGTTTAATTTGGAATTTGTTCCTAACTTGTATATGAAGTTTGGAAAATATATTTTTTTTGTGAAACTGAATTGATCAAACTAAATTTCAATAAATTCAGGTATACAAATTTCAAGTTCAAACTGTGATGGATACAACTTTCTGAGACACTACATCCAGGGACTGAGAAGAGAAAACTGTCTTCATTCATTTGTAGATAAATCTCTCTGTTTGTTTTTCTAAAACCCCCTATGTGTAAAATGTTTATGTGATCATAGTATTTTTCAAAATATTGTCAACAATGTCAGAAATGTTCAAATACACATGGGGCTTTATAAGCTACATCAATTTTTTTTGGCCACTTTGGGGCAGAAGAACACGCTGACAGTACACAACTGTCACATATTAACAAATCAGAGCAACATTATCATTAATGTGTAGTGGTGTTTGTGTCCACCTGATGAATGTAAGTCCAATATTCACTCTCTTTTAGCACTGTTTTTGGTCTGTGCCAAGGGAAATATCTGACTCTAGCAGCTAAATGTTCCACTATGTTCGCCAGCTAGTCTCAGTCACAGTTAGAGCTTTTTTGCTGAAAACAGCTGCCTGCTGCTGCTGGAAACCAGGTTGTTGAGAATGGAGAGACTGAACCAAACACCAAATGTGCTTCAGAACCTAAACAATGAGCTGAAAGACACTAAAAATCTCTGTAGAGTCATAATTCTCTGTGGAGCCATCACTATGAATGCCCACTTTCATGTTACACATAGTCATTTGATTCAGTGTTAATAAAATATTGATTACTGGAACTGAATTTGAAATTGATTGTGCCACCACAAATGACCTAAATATTTTCAAATATAGCTTGATCATACTCAATCCAGTTACAAAACCTCACACAAAAAGTAAGAATAATGAAATGCAAATTCATTTTGATTAAATTTAAAAGAAAACTGCAGTTTATTACAACAGTT
The DNA here is from genome assembly GCF_020085105.1 of Siniperca chuatsi. Lineage (NCBI taxonomy): Eukaryota > Metazoa > Chordata > Actinopteri > Centrarchiformes > Sinipercidae > Siniperca > Siniperca chuatsi. The sequence goes on from NC_058048.1 coordinate 444,581, forward strand.
TTGTTTTCGTAACTCTGGCCATCAGTTCAATCAGGTATGATAACATTGTACTCAGAATGCAGGGACATTGCTGAAATTAGGTCCAACACTTCAAAGCAGTCAGATCACAAGACATAACAACAGTCATGCCAAATTAGCTCCCACTTTATTTAAAGGTGAAACCAAAAGTAATGATGGCCAGAGCGACAAAAATAATACCCAACTTGTAATAAACAGTATTTGTTCACACTCAATTCCCAAAGATGGTGCCCCCTGCTGGCCAGGCACTCCAACCAACACAGTTGGATATTTTGATGGGTTGGAAGCCAGTGGGGGATCAGATTGGAGGGAGGAGCTGAGGACGTCTGCAGCAGCATCCATGTCTTATATACGTTTTAATTAAAAATGTTTTCTTAAATTCAGATATACCAAATTAAATCAAGTAGCTCCTGACAAAAATATCTGCCCCATTGTTACCCTCTCCAGTTATCCCTCAGAAATTCCCACTGTCCCTATGAGGCCTCCCCTTAAGCATCCTTACTCCATCCTGTCACTGCCATCACCGTTGATCTGTACCACGCAGTCCTTGTTCAAAGGCTCCTTTGAGTGGGCTGTGTCAAAGTGCTGGGTGCTCACCATGTATCTCCCCCGAGCATCCAGCCCCAAGGCGGGGACAAAGCGACGGTCAAACTGGATTTCTTGGCGCAGGTAGGAGGTCCTCTTCTGGCAGGAGTCACCAGTTCCCTCCTGCAAGGCTGACAGGAAGACCACCAACTCAAAGTGGTTGGACATGCCCTCACATAGGGCGGGGTAGAGGGGGCTCCGGCGGTCCAGGGGGTGGTAAAAGGTGAGTGGAAAAATGAAGAAGGGACAGGGCTGCTGGCCCAGATGATCCAAGTGGAAGTCCAGAGAGGTCTGGTGCAGGGCCTGACCTTCATGCTCCTCGTATATCACAGCACTCACCTTTACATCCACCAGAGGTCGCTGCAGCAGGTTGGTGGCTCGTAGCATGAGGCACGTCTGGCCCTGGTGTTGTCCCACCACTGCCTGGGGGCTGAACTGGATGGCTCCTGCTCGCTTCTGGGGACGTGCAATCTTGGCTACAAATGCACCTGAAGGTTAAGACAATGAGACAATGTAATATGAGGAGATGTTTTGAACTTGTTACTTGAAAATGTTTGTCTCATGCTGCTTTGCAGTAATTTGTAGCATAATAAATCAGATTCTGACAATAGCAGCAGAGGTAAAACCACAAAATCTTCCAGAGGCACAAAATGAATAGGCAAGTGTGACATGTTAGCACATAAGTCCAATTGATGATGGGATAATGGAGGTGTACTTTCAGAGAAGAAACAGGAGGAGTGCAATTGAAATCTGAATTTCTAGTTATAAACAACAGCTTGTGTTGTCCAAAGTGACTCCTATTTTTTTTTTACATCACAAGCAATTTGGGCTTCAGTGACTTGCTCAAGGACACTTTGATATGTGGTCAGAAGGAGCCGCGGATCAAACCGCCAACATTATGATTAATGGCCAACCCACTACACCACCAGAGCTACAGCTCAATGTGGTTACATGCAGTAGGCGATTTGGGGGGGGTTGCCATCCCCCTTGTTAGCAAAATGACCAAAATCCATTCCCCTTGTTAACCTGCTCAAAAGATGCTCTGTGCTTTGTCTCATAGTGGTGCTTCACATTGCTGCTTTTAATAATCGCCACAATCTTGGAACAAATGAGACGTACTGGTTTTGAACTGCCTGTGGGAAGATGTCTGTCCATTCTTGATTAAAAGTTCAGTTTTTGCTGTCTACTTTTCTCTTTTTAGAGCACGCCATGTGAAATTGTTTCTTTGTCACGTCTCTACTCTCCATGTGTGTGTGTTTACTCACTGACTCGACTCGCAGTGGTTATGCCCAGATTTGATTGGCTGAGCAGCATCACGATGATTTACAATGCAGCCCAATGGAGAGGGGGTGCCATTGGGCCATCCCCCCTGTGATCATCCAAACTTTTTTATATGTAGGCTGTAAAGGTTGTGCATGCTTCGTAAAAATGCTTTCTCATACATGAAATAATTGTTTTTAAATGTTTTTTTCACTTTAAAAAGGGCCTGTGTGGTGTTGGAGGATGAATTCTTACATTAACCCCACTTGTAGTCTGCCTTAGCTCCATCCATCCATCCATCCATTTTCTACCGCTTGGTCCCCGTTAGGGGGTCGCGGGTGACTGGAGCCTATCCCAGTGACTTCGGGCCTTAGGCAGGGTACACCCTGGACAGTGGCCAACTCGTCGCAGGGCGAACACAGACACAGACAAGGACAGACAACCATTCACTCACACATTCATTCAATACGGGCAATTTAGAGTTATCAATTAACCTACACATGCATGTCTTTGGACGGTGGGAGGAAGCCGGAGAACCCGGAGAGAACCCACAGTAACACGGGGAGGACATGCAGACTCCACCCAGAGAGATTGTGTGATGTTGGTCCGGTCCGGGAATCGAACCCACGAACCCACGATCTCCTTATTGGGAGGCAGGAGCTGTAGCCGCTCTGCCACCGTGCACCCCCTGCCTTAGCTCCATTCACTGAATCTGTGTTTCTGTGTACAGTATTTGACTGTGCAGGTGATAGATGAAAAGGTTAAAAAATATTGTTAGACTGTAAAGTCAGCCAACTACTATATGTTAGCCTAAATGAATCCACTCCACTCAGTCATATTAATACTCCCATTCCTCGAGGCAATGGCCGAAGAGGTAGAGTTGCAGCCATCTTCGACTCAAGCCTAAACTTAAACTAAATTACAACTTATTCGAAAGCCTTGTTCTTAGTCTTTCACACTCAACCTCGAAAACATGACAGCCAATTCTATTTGTTATACTGTATCGTGCTCCTGGTCCATATTCTAAATTTCTATCAAGTTTTTATGAAGTTTAGTCCTTAAATCAGATAAAGTAATTATTGTAGGTGTTTTTAATTTACGTTGATAATGATAGACTTAGTACTGCGTTTATCTCATTATTAGATTTGATGGGCTTCTGTCAGAGTGTACATACACCCACTCACTATTTTAACCACACCCTCAACCTTGTTCTGGTATATGGCATTGAAATCGAACATTTAATAGTCTTTCCACAGAATCCTTCAATATCGGACCATTATTTAATAATTTTTGAACTCCTGTTACTGGACTACATGCCATTAGGCAAAAACTCACACCAGATGTCTATCTTATAGTGTTGTAACTAAATTTAAGGAATTCCATCTGTATTTAAATCAATGCCATGTCTTAATATAACAGAGGACTCCTATGCTAATTTCAGTCCCTCCCAAATTGATCATCTTGTAGATAGTGCTGCAGGCTCACTGCGAACGACACTCGACTCTATTGCCCCTCTAAAAAAGTAGATAATATAACAAAGAAGGTTAGCTCCATGGTATAACCCCCAAACCCACAATTAAAGCAAACATTGCAAAAACTTGAAAGGAAAGTGCGTTCCACCAATCTGGAAGAATCTCATTTAGTCTGTCAAGATAGTCTTAAAACATATAGGAAAGCCCTCCGTAATGCCACAGCACTCTACTACTCATCATTAATAGAGGAAAATAAGAACGACCCCAGGTTTCTTTTCAGCACTGTAGCCAGGCTGACAGAGAGTCGTGGCTCTGTTGAACCATGTATTCCTATAGCCCTCAGTAGTAACGACTTCATGAGTTTCTTTGATGATAAAATTTTAATTAGAGACAAAATTCATCAAGTCCTGCCCTCAACCGACAATGATTTATCCTTAAAGATAGGAACCTTAGAAACAGCTGTAAAACCTGATATATATTTAGTTTGCTTGTTTTACTCCCATTGACCTTCTCCAACTAACTTCAACGATTTATTCATCTAAGCCATCAACTCTCTTAGACCCCATCCCAACTAGGCTGCTTAGGTTTTACCCTTAGTTAGCACTACCAGATATGATCAATCTGTCTTTATTAACAGGCTATGTACCATACTCTTTTAAAGTAGCTGTAATTAAACCTCTTCTTAAAAAGCCCACTCTTGATCCAGGGGTTTTAGCCAAGTAGAGACCTATATCTAACCTTCCCTTTCTCTCTAAGATCCTTGGGAAAGCAGTTGCCATAGTTTATTTGAGGATTTTCAGTCAGAGGATTAAGAGTGCATCATAGCACAGAGACAGCACTGGTGAAAATGACAAATTACCTTTTAATTGCATCAGACAATGGACTTGTCTCTGTACTTGTCTTCAATTCAATTCAATTTTATTTATATAGCACCAATTTATAACAGAAGTTATCTCATTGCGCTTTTCCTATAGAGCAGGTCTAGACCGTATTCTTTATAATATTTATTACAGAGACCCAACAAATCCCACCAAATCAAGTCTTGTTAGATCTTAGTGCTGCATTTGACACTATTGACCGTTACATCCTATTACAGAGACTGGAACATTTAATTGCCAATAAAGGAACTGCACTAAGCTGATTTAAATCTTATCTATCAGTTCGATATCAGTTTGTACATGTTAACAATGAATCCGCCATGCATGCCAAAGTTAGTCACAGAGTTCTGCAAGGTTCTGTGCATGCATTTGTTACTTCTAGGCAATATTATTGCAATTCCTTATTATCAGGCTGCCCGAATAAGTCCCTTAAGCCTCTCCAGTTGATCCAGAATGCTGCAGGATGTGTACTGACAAGAACTGGGAAATGAGATCATATATCCAATATTAGTTTATCTGCACTGGCTCCCTGTAAAATTCAGAATAGAATTTAAAATCCTTCTCCTCACCTACAAAGCTCTTAATGGTCAGGCACCATCGTTTCTTAAAGAGCTCAGAGTACTCTATTACCCCACTAGAGCACTTCACTTCCAGAGTGCAGGGTTACTTGTGGATCCTAGAGTCTCCAAAAGTAGAACGGGAGCCAGAGCCTTCAGCTATCAAGCTCTTCTCCTGTAGAATCAGGTCCCAGTTTGGGTTTGGGAAGCAGTCACCATCTCCACATGTAAGAGTAGGCTTAAGACTTTCCTCTTTGATAAAGCTTATAGTTAGGGCTGGCTCAGGTGAGTCCTGAACCATCCCTTAGTTATGTTGCTATAGGCCTAGACTGCTGGGAGACTTCCCATGATGCACCTCTCTACTCTCTCCTGGTCTCTATCTGTATGCATTCTTATCCCATTACTGCATGTTACTAACTCATCATCTTCTCTCTCCCATAATTTTGTGCTTTCTTGTCTCTCTCCTTTCTCCTTATGTTGCTTTCAGCAGGTATTTATTTTATTTTATTTTATTCATTTTATAGCTGTAAAGTCTGGATCCGTGATCGCGGGCCACCTACTGCCCCCATGTTCCTGCTTGATACCCGCTGCTACAATTATTATAATTTGTCTTATTATTATTATCATTATAATTCTGATCATGATTATTACTATTATTATTTTATTAATATCAATATTACCACTACCATTACATTATTTTAAAATTCTATGTGGAATTTGCATTGTGCTACTGTATGCTCCACCTGGTCTCTCTCTCGCTCTCTCTCTCTCTCTACCCAATCGGCAGCGGGCAGATGGCCGCCCGCCCTGAGTCTGGTTCTTCTCGAGGTTTCTGCATCTCAAAAGGAAGTATTTCCTTGCCACTGTTGCCAAGTGCTTGCTCATGGTGGGAATTGTTGGGTCTCTGTAAATAATTATAAAGAGTACGGTCTAGAACTGCTTTATAGGACAAGTGCAATGAGATAATTCTGTTAGGAATTGGCACTATATAAATTTAACTGAATTGAACTGAACCACAGTAAGAAAGACCAAGAAAGATAAACCTCAATTCATCCCATGCCTTTATGCATACAATACCAGAACATAAAAATACTTCATTACAAGTAAAAGACCTGCATTCAAAATCTTACTTAAGTTATGTATTATCAGCATCATATATTTCAAGTACCGAAAGTAAAAGTACTCGTTCTTCAGAAAAATTCAGAAAAAAATATGTTATTCTATACGACATTATTAGATTGTTAATACTGATGCATCAATGTGTAAGCAGCATTTTACTGTTGTTGCTGTTCGAGGTCGAGCTAGTTTATCTTCTTTAGATACAGTCAGGCAGTTTTGTCCAGTGGTTTTCAACCCAGATAAATCTGAGGGGTCATAAGATGATTAATGGGACCTCAAACAGTTATTCAAAGTGTATGATGTTTCAGGGGGGAAATGTCTCTTTGGTGGAACTGCTAACAATTCATAGACATAAAATGTGGCAAAGGGCTACACACAGCATTTTTGTAAGGTCACAAGCCACTGGTTTAATATTAACAATGTGTTTATAAGCTTATCATATGTTTTTTAAATGTAAAATCTTAGTAAATATGGCAGTCAGATAAATGTAGTGCAGTAAAAAGTGCAATATTTCTCTCTGAAATGTAGTGAAGTAGAAATATATATAATAGGACTATAAAGTAACAGAAAATGGATATACTCAAGTAAAGTACAAGTACCTTACAAATGTACTTAAGTACATTGCTTGAGTTAATGTACTTAGTTACTTTCCACCACTGTTCTGATGACAGAGGGTATGCGTTATTATCAGATTACTGCACAGTTCTGACATAGCGTCTTCATTACAGAGGCTGTAGCCAGGATTGTAGAAACAATGAGGTCATACTGAGACTGGTTACATCACTCTCATATCAGAGAGGTTTCATAATGGTTTGGAATAAGGGAAGATCTGCAACACTATTTATAAGCAGAGCAGTAGACTCTGTTTACAAGTGGTTCATTTTTATAATACATTCTTTACTGAACAAAATATCAAAAATTACAGGTTTGAGTTTTATAATAACTCACTGTGTCATCATAGTCTTGGATTTTATGTATAAATGCAATACCAAAGGTCGCCCAGCAGATGTCACATTTTGTCTGCATCAAAAGCTTTGAAACAGATTGATTTTCAGCACAATTGCTTCATAATGGTTCAGTGCTTCATAAACCTTTGAACCTTTCATTAAATGCTTTTAGGGCTTAACATTATGGCTACAAACAACCCATAATGCAACACTTTCATAATGTAAAAATCTCACTCTGTAAAACAAGAACAGGTCTTACGTCGCTTTCTGTTTCCTCTTCAAACAGTGTTTCCCCGTGTGTTTCCCAAAGCTCTGCCCTTTGAGGTTGGGGTTAGGTCTTAGGTCAGGATATGGTTAGGTGTTTCAGAGATAACTGTTTGAGATTAAGGTAAGGGAAGGTTTGTTTGAGGTTAAGCATCACAGAAGTCGACTGGTTAGGGTTTGAGCTAAGATTGATGGAAGGGGAAACACAAATCGATGGGGAAACAGACGTTGACACACCTGGTGTTGTGAATATGTAAATGTATAGTCCTCGGACATGACAACATAACACTTTTTCAAATGTAATGTCCAGAAAAAATAGCTTCTTAATTTTTGGCCAATACGGTAATTCGCCAGTTTGGTTCCTAATGTGTCCATTAAACTTATAATTGAGACTGTGACTTCAAAGTTAATGATGTTTGTGATGAGAAGGCTTTAGGAATAGGGGCATTGTACCTGTGATGAATGCTTCCAACATGAGCCCAAGCAGCATCTGCACAGCCAGCAGTGCTATGGCACTGGGACAGTCCCCACTGGGGAACATGGTGCCATAGCCAATGGTCAGCTGTGTCTCCAGGGAGAAGGAAAAGGCAGCAGTGAAGCTGGTAATGTGCTTCACACAAACTACATGCCCCTGTGGGGGGGCATCATGATCCTGCACAGCCAGGTCTCCGTTGAGGTGGGCCAGCAAGTACCACAGACAAGCAAACAGCAGCCAGTGGGCCAGGAAGGAGGCGCAGAAGGCCAGCAGGACCCATCTCCAGCGCAGACCCACCAACAGTCCCCACAGGTCCTGCAGGGCCAGCAGCCAGGCTCTGCCCGAGGCCCCGCGCCACGAGCCTGAAGGGCACAAAGGGGGACGAAGGGCACAGTGTCCGTCTTTGGTGACCAGGCGCTGGCGGGGTGGAGACGACAAGAGAGGAGAGGAGGAAGCCTTACCACCCAGAACACCACTGTTGGATTTGGTTGTCATGGTTGCAGGTGGATCTCAAGCAGGGTAAGTCAAGGTGAGTATGATTCTGAAACGAAATGACAAAAGGGATATTTCATAAGACTGTGGGAAGGTTTTAGGCACAAATTATCAGCCAATGTCAATATCAGTTTTAATCTCTGTGTGTCCAGTACAGAAGTAGATCTGAGATGTGCTAGCCTAGCCTAGCACAAAGACTGAAAGCATGGTGAAACAGCTTGACTAGCAATGTCAAAAGTGAGACTTCAAACATCGCCAAAGCTGTCTGATTTATGTTGTATGTTGATGTTGATGTTGTATCTTGTTAGCAAGTTAGCTCAGAGTTAGGGAGCTCAGAGCTCAAACCTGGCAATGAGGACAGGACTTTTTAGATGATGTGAGCAGTAACTATAGTCAGCTGTTGTTGTTCAAGAAACAGCTCCACTGTTACCTGCTAAAACTAAATTGTCTTGGTTTTAAATTTCTACCCGTGTAAATAAACAATGTGCAAATTAACCTTCCTTATTTCACTTTGGTCCCGACTGAAATATCTCAACAACTGCTGGATGGATTGTCATGAAACTTTGTACAGAATTCAAGTCCTCCTCCTCAGCTGTACATTGAGTTTAATGCTAATTAACTAATGTTAGCATGCTAACATGCTAAACTAAGGCAGTGAACGTGATAACTTCTTTATGTGATAACGTCTTTACATCTGTATGTAATAATCTGAGGTATCATCTGTTGTCTCTCTGCTGGTACAGAGAGACAACAAACACACCTTTTTTTCCTGCTCGTCCAATGTGATTCGTTGCTGTCACAGGGATTCAAAGTATAACAGTTGTCAGGAAAATGAAGAGCTGATCCACACACTTTGTCACAACTTGGGGAGTATATCATTACATGTCAAAAGGCTAAAGTCCGAGAGAAGTCATGAGTTATTGGTGTTAAAGTCTTTGTGATTTGTCAAATCAAGTCTAAAGTCGTCAGATTAATGACTTGAGTCGAAGTCATGACTTGAGCCCACACCTCTGTCAGATTTCCTGTAGCAGCACCAAAAGGACCAACTTTACACTTTCAGCCTCACTTCAAGACTTTTAGACTCATTTCATTTTTGATAGATCTAGGTTAGCATTTCCATTGAGCTAAGCTACGCTAAACAAGTCCTGGACGGATAGAGAGAATTGATATCCATCTTTTCATTTAAGTCTGGGTAAAACAGTAAAGGACTGTTCCTTTAAAATCCCAAGGTTAAGCTGTATCTACAGAATCACCATGCATCTAATTTAGACAGGACATATGTGTATAGAGGAACTCTGAGCACCAGATGTATGTGAAGGCAGTCTTGACAAGCAGACAGCTAGAGTCCTGTCCTCGTCAGAGTTTCTATTTCTATGTCAATATTGTTGCCAGGAGATTAGAGCAGGTCCCAGCTGGGAATCTGTCTGAGGAACACAGCAACATGCAGTGTAGGAATGCGTCTTTCATCTGCGGGGAGCTTTAAACTTACTGCACTGCATGGCTCTCCACTTGTCTTGTTCACCAATTACTATATACATTTACCATAATTTTACACATGCATTTATTATGCACTTGCAACTTCTTTTGATGCATTTGCTGTGAACTTTGCATAGCTTTAAAATACAAAAAGCAGGGAGAGTGAGAGATTTAATGTTTGAACAAAACCATAAATCCAGTGTGAGGCCATGAGGAGTGATGTTAAAAGTTTAAAATTATGTTCGATAACATCATACAGTAGCACTGTTGGAAAGTACACACTAACAACAACAGAAGACGACATATTTTCAAATACCTGGTTACGTTTCAACCAGTTTAAATTTTAAAAACACAAACAAAAAACTTACTTGGTTTGGGTCTTCAGTGACTAAAAACTAAAAAAATCTTTAGTTAGTTCAGTAGTTGTCATTAAATAAGGACAGCATAATCAACATCAGACCACTTTCTGTGTTCATCTATGAAGCAAACACAAAACAACTGAGGGCTTATCTGGGACATAAGCTAAAGTAACAGCAGGGTATTAAGGAGTGTGTCGGGTGAATGTGTAGTTGATTTTGGTAAGAAGTTTGTCTTTGTGCTGAGGCTGGGGGAAACAGCAGCTTGATAACAGTCAGCAAGGTCGTCACATGAGAGATATGGCTGGCTGAGGCTTCATTGTACTGGATCTCAGTCTGTCAGCCCTGTCACTGGATCATACAGTTACCACATTAGAGTACAGTAAAACGGACTATTTATACAATGCTTCCTGTGTTTGTGAGACGACAATATCAATATTAATCTCATATCTGTATGTTAAGTACAGAGCTGGAGTCAGGACATAGTCAGCCTAGCTTAGCATAAAGACTGAAGGCAGGGAGAAACAGCTAGCCTGGCTCTGTCCAAAGTCCATAAACATATTTTTTAAAACAAAGACCTTTTTATTTTTAAGATAATTTTAACTTGGCTTTTAATTTAGGTTGATTTATCAAACTTTTTATGTTTGCTTTTTTCCCCAATTGCCTTTGCAATTTATTATTGATATGATATGTCTTGTGAAGCACTTTGGGCTGCATCTTTGCATGAAATGTGCTATACAAACAAAGTTATTTTTATTATTACCAACACATCTAAAGCTCACTGATTAACATGTTGTACATTGTTTTTTATTCTGTATATAAACAGAAATGTAAAAACCAAATTTGTGGTTTCTGGGGTGGTTACATGCTGAAACTATTTCTTGAGGAAAAACTGTTTATCTACCTGCTCAGCACTTCTTCAGAATCTCCAGCTATAGAATGGGTTGCCAGTTATGGTCACTTTTGATTGGTCCAAGCACGATACCAAATGTGACAACCTCAGTGTGACAAAAAGACTTCAGGAAGCTGCACACAGTCACTGTGACCGGCTGTTGCTCAACAATACATGGTTTAAATTAAACAATTCATATACAACATGTTAATCAGTGAGCTTTAGAGGTGTTGGTAGGTGTATTTTGGCTCCAAAAGCGAGTCAATCCCCATAGAGCCCCATGTTAAAATGCTTCAGAAACCTATTTGTGATGTCACGAACACTACGTCCATGTTTTATACAGTCTATGGTCCTGACTTTATCTCTGTACTTAACTCACAGACATGAGATTGATATCAATCTTCTCATCTCACTTTCTGAAAGAACATGAATATGCATTTTCCCCCAAAATTTGTGCCATTCCTTTAAGGTACCAATGCTTCTGAATAATTATTTCTACTTTGATTTTTAACAGGATCCTTTGTTAGTTTTGGAAATGCAATTCAACAATGAAAATGGAAATTTGGAGGGCATTCATTAATGTTAAGCTATTTGAAAATCAAATAAAGTCTTGGAAAATAATGTAAACAAGTTAAGATATACAGTACAATAAACACATTGGTCTATGTCAGTAAGTATGGGATAACATTATGGAAAAAAGTAGACAAGAAAAATGATTTGTAAAGAGTCACATCTTGTACAATGTCCAATTTAATTCTTTATATGAACTTAAAATATGTATTATGTCATCCATGTTTATGGGCACTTGTATATGGTAGTTCAGTACCAAATACTTCAAGGTTTGTAGGTAGTTTAATAGGATGAATTATATACATTACAAGACAGTATGATGTTTCTCAGTGTATCATATCCATCTATTCTGTATTTGGCAAAACATGTACATGACATAGTGTCATAGGTATTGTCATGAATATGACAACACAAAACATATTGTATATATACTTTGCAGATATGTTCATTAAAAATGTTTGCTTCCTCATTCAACATAATTTGGGTGGCAGTATGTTCCTTTCAAAACATGTGCTCATGCAAATACGTACGTAATATATAAAGTGAATTCTTAGAAGACAGGGTAATGACAAAGACAGAGATCAGTCTGCAGTGTGTGTATGGTGCTTGTTATTAACCTTAAAGCTTAAACCTTCAAAAACAGACACAATCACACAACATTCATACATTCCAGCTTTTATATTCTGCTTTAGTATATACACTAGATGAAGATAAAGTCTCTGCAGATTTCCTGTAAATGCAGCGTGTGTATTATGCTACTTCAATAATGTCTGCTTCACTGAGTTTAACTCATATCTAAGTTTATAAATGATTACAATCAAAGAAAAGTAGCCTATGTAATATCAAGTACTGTACTTGTCTGGATCATGGTATGCTTGGGGGAAATGTTCCTTTACTAAGTCAAGTATCAAAAATATGCATATGTGAAAGACACACAAAGACAATGTGTAACTGTGAACACGTCCTCACTTTTATTTAAGTAAACTTTTGAATCCATAACTTCAACTTGAAGTATTATTCCATTAAGGTAACAGTTTTTTCCTCCCTGTGAGTTGTTGAATTTATGACTATGCAAACAAACAACACTTTGTGTAACTGATCCGAGAAGCGTGAAGTCCCTGAGGCTGGTGGAATATTTAGACTTTCTGCAGTCATCTCCTAGTAATGATGGCTACGCGTGATGGTGCCTAGTCAGCCATTTTCCCATCTCTAACTGTGCTAACGTACAAGTTAAGAATGCAAGTTAGTGGAAATGTCTCTTTATCGCCAGCTCAGAGGGGTGCAGAGGGGTTTATGTAACATTCAGTCTGCAGCTGTTCACTTCATCTATTCCCTGTTAACGCCACTTTATCACACAACATAAATGTTTAAAATAGAAAAACTAATCTATTTGACGATCTAGTGACAAAAATGAACATGGTTCTCTTGACTTTCAGATGCCCTTGTGCCTTTTGTTGTATCTACAACCTGGACTACCCACAGACAGTTTACCACCTCTGGGTTGTAGAAATGGTTTTAGCTGATAAAACAGTTAGGGAACTATTTCTTTTCTGCATTTATTGTAATTAACAAAGATTAACAAAGTGTATAAAGTGCACATAATTGATGTCATCTGACAAATCCTGTTTTGTATTATGGATTCAACAAGTTACATTATCTTAGGCTCCTTAACAGATAACCAACACTGATCAGATCAGAGTTGATCACTCACTCATTGTCCTGGTATCAGGGCCTTAGCTCTGTCCAGTATCACATGCTGGAGTTTGTACTCACCTAGAGCTGCAGTCAGGGCTAAACAGAGGCCCTCTGACCTTTTCACCTAAGAACTGGTCTGTGGTCTGCCAAGTGGGCAAAGGGACCGAGGCAGATGGAAAGAGTGCCAATAGTTCCTTGGAGGACAGTGTGTAAAATCCCAGAGGAGTCCCGAACAGAAACTGATAGTGTCACCCCAGAGAGGTTTTCTCGGTGTGGGAGCCGGAATGAGCGCGGCGCTCTCTGCTCCTCCGATCTACAGCTTCCAGCTCCGGGGCTAGGATGATTCAATTGGTCACATTACTCTGCATGGAGCCTATTAGTGTTCCCGGAAGACAGAAGACTGAGGGAGGGGGGAAAAGAACAACACCTTGTCACAGTTCATTCAAAGAGCTGCTTGTTTCTGGTTGGTGTCCCGCAGCTGCTGCTGTGAGAAATTGGGTTTGCTGATAAGGTGGTGCATCTGTGTGTGTAAAAATGTGTGCATACATGCATGTATTTGTGTCCACATGGTTTGTCCCCATCTTTTCTTCTTCTTTATTCACGTGTTTTCTGAAGTTACCTGTCATATCAAATAATAACACATCTTAATCCCTTATTGAGAGAAATATAACATTTAATGGTAATATTAGGGATAAAGTTCAGTCTGGCATTTGGTGTCTTTGGAAACATTTGGCATCTAAACTCGAAATCCAAATAAACTTCTGTGGGTTTGGACTATGCTTGGCTGCACGACATGGTTTAAAATATGTGGTACTGGTCTTAATTTTCACACCAACCTCATTCATTAACAACTGACACGTTACTCCATCACTGTGTGACCTCAGAATAGTTAACATATTAACCAAGGAGTCACAGAGAGCTTCTTTGCTGGTGACACAAGAATAGTAGAGCCACATGACTGGAGGTTAAAAGTCAACACTGGTTTTTGACCCTCGAGCAGCAGGGTCAGCATGTTGGTCAGCACCCTCCAGAATTGACATGAAATCCATTGTCCAAGGATTTTTCTTAATGGATAGATTTGGTTTATTTTTGTAGTTTTGGTCATAATTCCTATCAATAATACTAACACTGGGTTTTTTCTTTTTTTTTCTTTTGATTTTTTGTTTGTTTTGTACAGTCTTCGCAATGTTAGGTGTGTGTTCTTGTGGGTTCACCATGTTCTGTTGTACTGGCTTTATTTTATGGAAAGCTGAAGCATAATACTGTAAAACCTTTGCTTCAATAAAAATACATATGACAAAGAAAAAGAAGTCTGACACAAGTTAGACAAACTTATTTGTCAAATGAATGTGAATGGTAAAAATCTTACTCAAACTGTTCATTGTAAACATACATCACAGACTATGTGTCTACACAAAGCTGGCTAAATAGCCAGAAAATGCTATTTGAAAACAATATGTGTCCACACTAGGATTTTCAGGTTGTTTTTGTGAAAAACTCTTTCCACACCAAAATGAATAAACAACAGAAAAATAGCTAAATCTCTTCTTCCTCCTTTCGGTTGGCAAATACGAAAAGTGTGCTTCACAGCCAGCATCTGGTGAGGAGGTGAGCCAGACGAGGCCTGGTTACTCAGATCATTAACCCTCTGCTCAGCCCCCCCCGCCCTCTGTGATCACATACAGTGTAAAATCACTTTTCACTTATTTTCATTTACATATTTTTCTGTCTCTGTTGTCAGACACTTAACAAGCATAAAACTGTCATTTGATCATGGCTCATAAATGCTACCCATTGAACAGTATTTCCCAGATTCATTCACTATTTTATAGACAAATTCATCTGACAAACTAAATACAGCTTGTGACAACACCTGTATTGTGTGATCAGCTGTGACAAGTAACTTCAGAAAACACATGACTATAATTGAGTGATCATGCAGAGGGTTAGAGGTGACAGAAAGTTATCTTCTTAACTTTACTGTCACACAGCACACAACCTGTGTGGGCAGGCTTAAGTCATTTCCCAAAAGCTCAGTGTTCCCTGCACTGCCTGCTTGCTGTGGACAGAAGACCACACCACAGAGAGAATAAGATGCATTTTCAAATTTCCTGTTCAGCTTTGACCTGCTGTACTTACTGTAGTTGTGTGCACAGTTTTCCTGTATAATGAGATTGACTTACTTGCAGTTTAACTTCCAAATAAAGTGGTTTAGATGTTCTGAATCAGCTGTTGGTTTGTTTCCAATCTGTCTGATCGTCTGACTGCTCATCAGATGTTTCTTGCCCCATCAGACTTCATTGTACCAACGTCGCCTTGTTCCCAGATCTCAGGAATTACATTGCAGTGTGTAATAGTAGCATAACTGATAGAAATGACGCACAAAACTATGAAAAAGGGTCTAAGTTGTAATAAACTGGAATCATCCTTTAATGTTTTTTGGTGATCCCCTGGCTTTCCCCTAGCTCCACCGTCTGATCAAAAATCAATTGCACTTACAAAGTAAATATTAAGATCTAATGCAAAGTCTGACATTTACGGAGCTCCCCAGATCATGAACCCTTTCCATTTTGGACACTCCATGAGCTTTCTTTTAGTGCCATCATCAGGACAAAATATGTTCATAATATGTCATAATTAGACAGGTTCATGCTACCAAGGAAATAAACCCTTTAAATTTTAATGACCCCGTGACTTTCCTCCAGTGCCACCCTCCGGACAAACTTTCCATGTTTAGACTCTGAGAATAACAAAATCATCAGAATGTTCATGCTGTGATGAACACTGTTGCTATAGGCTTTAGTCTTTTAATTTATTTTATGATGATCATCACAATAACAATGTGGATGATAACTTCAAAGCAAACAGTTGCCAGTCAGTCTGACAGTGTGGATCATTGCTGTGTGGGACATTTGTGTGACGGTCCCTCCAGCCCCCTCTGTTGTCCTGCAGCGGTCTGACTAGTTCCAGTGGAGGTGGCAGATGACAGTGTCAGACTGTGAGGCATTTTAGCTGCTTTACTGTAGCTTTGCCTTCATTCTCTCTCATTAGTCTGAAGAGTGAGCTATGGTTTATTTGCCTACTGCTGGGAAATGTGTCCCTTCACTTGTCCACTGTTCCACTCTCTCACTCACACCCTCTCTCTCTCTCTCGTGTAGTATTTCTCCAAGGGGGCAAATTAGAGGGTTGAAAGAGCTTTATGCACATGTGAGAACATGAGACTGCCTGTTCACTTTGGTGTTTCATGTCTTTCTTTTACTCAAAATCTATCTTTCCTTCTTGTCCACCCACCTACACAGAGATTAAAATAATTTCACTCTTATTCAGTGTAGCAAGATTTTTACAGTGAAATTTTTATCCTGCATTCATAGATTTTTTGGCCACTTGGGGGTAGCAGATTATCTTATAAAGTTATCAGGGTAAATGCATGTTAATGCCATTTACCCACCTATTACAGTCTGAAATAGCATTGCAGTCAATCAAATCACGTAGAAAGGGATAATTACATGCAAATACAGCACAGCAGCTGTTAGTGTTTGACGTGTATGGAGAGATAAGAATAGACTGCCAAATTGGGAGGATGCGTTTGATGAATGCTGCAGAGAGTGAGGAATGCGACGTACGTATGTAGCAGTGCAGCTCGAGTTGACTGCCTGAACTAGCTTGCAGATGTCGTTTTGTTTTTCATTTAAAGGAAATGCACATTTGATAGTTAACACTCAGTTAACATAGCACCAATGGATGATAAAACTATCAGGCTGGTAGTTGTGTGAGTAAAATATGATCTGGACAAGTCATTGTCGTTTTCCATCAATGGAAATAAGACTCAGGCTATAAAAAATGTACTTTTTGGTTTGTGTTACAAATATTTCCTTAACTACACAGAAATATATAGTACAGCTTGTGCTTGTCTTGAAGTGATTTTAGAGAGCTGTTATATTTGGCCCAAATCTGTTGTTATGTACAATTTGTTTAGCTGCCTGTTTCTTTCTGAGTAATTTTTACATTCCCTTTTCCAACACTGATAATTACTAATGATAAGAAACTTGCTTGAATTTTAACAAGGTTTTCGGGGGAGGATGGAGACAAGTCCATTACTAATAGTATACTGCAGTATATAAGATATTAGTCAATTTTAACCACTATTTCTAAACCTTAAGTAATTAAGTCATTTCCCCCACTGGCAATGGAAAAACTGAGTAACTTTTACTTTTGTCTTCCTTCCTCTGAGTTGGCACACTGAAAGGGGAATAGACCCTTTTCAAAGAATCATTATCAATCCTTTATTTAATTCTCGGGAGAACACAGAGAAAGACCCTTATGACCTTCAGATATGTCATAGGGTACACGCAGCTGCAGTTAATACAGTTAGATTGCTGGTTTGATTTTGGTAAACTACTTGGCAAGTTTTTTCTTTAGCGACAACTGTGTTTAAGTTGCTATGATACATCTGTGAAAAGTGTCCATTGTTGTGAAGCCACGTCTTCCTTGTTTTGGTGATTCACATTTTTTCTGATGGGAGTGCTAAGATATGCATTAGATGCATGTTTAAATTGGTAAACATTTAATAACTAGCACTCTCAAAGCTGACAGTACTGCAGATCAGTTAGTTTAAGGAATGTTAAAAATGAAATACTACTTTTGAAGGATTTTCAGTGAATCTTAGTGTGCCCACCCCCCCTTTACTTGATTTGTAATAAAGTTTCCAACCCCATTTTTATTGAAACTGTGAAAATCTTGTAGATGTATTAACTTATTTTCAATTTCTTCAGTATGTTTTCAGATGACGATATCTCACAGTAATCTTAAAGCTTATGTTTTATGAGAATTTGAAGAAACTTTTCTACTGTGAATCAGTACAGTAGTTTAAATATAAAATGTATTTAATTTAAGGTTAATACTGTAATTCTACAAAACTAAATCATAACATATTGTATTTAGATTGTACTTTTCATGGTTTTTAACATTACTTTACATATTTAAAGGAGCTGTAAGATACATTAACTGCCACTAAATGTCGCACTAGAGCACCAGCATCTCAGACCAAAACAAATGGGCGCACCAGACTCCATTGAGAAAACAATAATTTTATTTGGCAGATCATCATAAAACACACTTCATTCAAACTGGACAGAAACAAAATAAAACTCACTAAAACCGTATTTGTTAGCCTTTCCACTGTTCCAACAATCACCTATTCTGGTTTGGTTGTAATAAATCCTTTATTCACTGCGGTAGGTGATAAAAAAACAACTCTTCCCACAGACGAACAGTTTCACAGGAGGGACTCACATGCACTAACATGCATGTAGAAACAAAGCACAGAGAGGCTGCAATAACAACACAGGCAGAGGGGGTGTGACGTCCAGGACGCCATTACTCCACTATAGCTTTATATGGCAAATAGTTGTTTGCTGCTATGCTTAATGTTCAGAATCTCATTTACACAACATTTAAACATGCAATCTAAACATAAACACTGCAAGTTTAAGTTTTGAATGATTTTAATCTGTTTTATACAGTATTTTTAGAGACTTTATTTTGTCTTACCAAATAAAACTGATTTTACAGTCTTGAGCATGTGTTCACACTTTACTGAAGGTGTAATTTAGGAAAAATCTGTAAAATAACAGTGTTTCTCTGCAGAACATTTATTGAAAATTTCTTTAAAATAATTGTTTTTGCACTAGGATATTTTACTTTAATTATATGGTTTTTGTTTGGCAGCTGACAGTCAATTGACCCTTTTTAAACATTTTGTATTATAGTGCAGTAAATGCTGCAGTGCATCCTAGAGCTCCTAATGTCACAAACCCTCATACTATACTGTCACAGGTGCCTCCCAGCAGCAAAGGGTTTTCAGTAGTTGAATGCATTTTTCAGCATCCCAGTGCATAAAGATTCACAATATTGGCTTTAATTTTCATTCCAAGGTAAAACATGGACTTGGAGGCATTTATGTATGGGTTTCTGAAAATCTCCTGCAATTTTTAACACAGCTTTAAAGGAAACTCTTGAAACACTGACGTTGCCTGGAGGGAGTGCTATGTTACAGTACGTTGATGATTTGATGATATGTTCACCATTTAAAGGCAAAAAGCTTGTCTAAGTAAATTGCAATGGGTTTCAGAACAAGTGACCTTTCTGGGACATGTGATTACTGCAGAGGGCAAATCCCTCTCTCCCAAACGAGTTTAAGCCATTCATAAGGTTCCAAAACCACAAACAAAAAAACAGGTAATGAGTTAGTGAGGTAATTCATTCTGCAGTGGCTCATTGGAAAGGCCTAACAGCTAACGACAAAGTGATTTGGACTGAGGAAGCTGATAAGTCATTCTCTTACTTAAAAACAGCACTGCAAACAACACCCACACTGGGGTTGCCTAACTCAGCTAAGCCATTTACACAGACTGTTGACGAGAAAATGGTCACAACATTAGTTTTGCTACAAGAACATGGAGGAGGACAAAGACCTGTAGTATATTTTTTTAATCCAAACTTGACTCTGTAGGACTACCAAGATGCCTCAGAGCTGTAGCCGCTTCTGAGAAAGCAGAAATGGCATCACATGACATTGTAGGATGTACTGACTTGACTTTGTACCACATGCAGTTTCAATGATTTTGTTAGAACAGAAAACAACATATTTGTCAGCAGCAAGATGGATAAGATATAACACAGTAATATTGGAAATGCCAAGCATCACTGTCACAAGATGTACAACTCTTAACCCTACTACTAAGATGTGGAAGCTCACGACTGTGTAGCCATAATAACTGAAGTTTGCTCTCCTAGGCCAGATTTAGAGGACGTGCCGTTGATCAATGCAGACCTAGAACTGTTTGTGGATGGCTCAGCCTCGAGAGACCCAGAATCAGGAAAGAATCAAGCAGGTTTTGCTGTGATAACATTACACGTGTTGGGATTCAGGTAGGGCAGGTTTGGTTATTAGCAAAATATCAAATATATTTATTAATATTAATAAAAATGTACACTCTGACAAAAGCGGCATTCATCATCTTAGTCTTTCAAACCCAATCTGGAAAACATGACAGCCAATTCTATTTGTTATAGTGTACCGCGCTCCTGGTCCTTATTCTGAATTTTTATCTGAATTCTCAGAGTTTTTAGTCCTTAAAAACCGGATAAAGTAATTATTGTAGGTGATTTCAATATTCATGTGGACGTTGAAAATGATAGCCTTAGTACTGCGTTTATGCCACTCACTGTTTTAACCACACCCTCGACCTTTCAATTCAATTCAGTTTAGTTTTATTTATGTAGTGCCAATACATAACAGAAGTTATCTCATTGCACTTTTCCTATAGAGCAGGTCTAGACCGTACTCTTTATAATATTATTTACAGATCCCACCATGAGCAAGCATTTGGCGACAGTGGCAAGAAAAAACTTCCTTTAAGAGGCAGAAACCTTGGACAGAACCAGACTCAATGGTGGGCGGCCAAAAGATGTCTTCTGTATTGAACTGATACGGGATGCGCTTTGTTCTGTAATTTTGAGAATCAATTCAGTGCAAGTCTATGGAGAGAAATATTACAGGTTAGACTATTAAGACAGGGCGATTTGTATAAGATAGAAGAAAACCCTCCTGCTCTGTTATCCCTCAGCCTGTTTGTCATGTTATGTTCCACTACCCAATCAGACAATGCATGACAGTGTTGCTACGATACTCCTGACAGTGGTATGGATAGGACTTCTTCTCACAACCAAGTATGTGGGGATTTTTACGTTATATCTTTAGATAAGTCTACTACTGAAGGGTAATGCCGGTGTAAGACCTGTCGTTGTGGGCAAAATGAGCATTGTGCAATAACAGGCCCGGCATCAGGATGAAGTGACTGATTCTCATTTTTTTCATAAAATATAATGTATTGATTTAACCATGCAATAGCCCCAGAAAGGCAAAATAACAACATAAGGCTACTGTTTCAAAATCAAAGAATACATTTATTAATCAAAGCACTCATAAGAATGTAACACTAGCAGAATGCTAAATATTTTTTTAATTTATGAACGATTCTCTGTCAAAATCAGCAGGCGCATAGAAACAGAAACAGCTGTTTGTGTCTTGCAGCTCTCGCTCTCTCTCTCGTTGACCGTCCCTTCACTTCCCTGTCGTTTCCCTTCTGTCTGTGGATTGCTACACCTATTGCCTGCATACTATAGTTTGGACGACAAAGTCTGACTCTCCTCAGTCCAAATGTGAGGATTTGTGCTCAGTGCAGCCACTGGTGATCAGAAGCTATATTACAGCAATACTACTGCATAAAACACTTGTCTCCTCTATACAGTGCATCCGGAAAGTATTCACAGAGCTTCACTTTTTCCACATTTTGTTATGTTACAGCCTTATTCAAAAACGGATTAAATTAATTATTTTCCTCAAAATTCTACAAACAATACCCCATAATGACAACATTAAAGACGTTTGTTTGACATATCCTTAGACACCTGTCCATAAACTTTGGTCTTGGCCTGTTTTTCCTGGTTTTAGCCTCTGAGTTCCAATGAAGGGAAATCTTAATGTTATAGCAATAAAATGGCTGTATATATGCACCCGGCAGAAGCGTCACTAGAAGCTTCGTCTTAAACCATCATAAATTGACTTTTTAGCGAGTTTTTAAGCCAAGTTTTCTACGCTGCACTGTTTTCCTGGTCATTGCTTTACCTATATGTTTTAACTTGGTAAAAGTTTCCAGTCATCGGACGTGTGGATGTTAAATGATTTTAAGCTGGCTGCCACTCGACGTGGTTTACCAGTCTGATTGTGGTATCAAGTATGAAGCTCAAACGGTCCAAAATGTGTTCCTGCACACTGTATACCAAGGTTTAAGTGAGAAACATGAGGACATTAGACGAGAGCTAAAACAGTTCCTTTCTGATCCTACGGTGACTGATGACTTGCTCTTAAAGCAAATGACTAAAACTACAAATGAAGAGAGTGAACGTAAAAGGCGCGTAGGCCATGTAACACCCCGCAAAACTGCCTTTGCCCACAGTAATGAAGGTGAGCCCAGTGGAACAAAAGTAAAACCCAGCCCAGAGTTAAAAGCAAAAGATGAGCTCATTCGACAACTCCGCGCTCAAGTACAAACCTTGACAGATGCTTTAAGCTCTCTCCAGACAAAACCTAAAGAGCCAGAGTCGAAACCAAATGGATCAAGTCCAACATGTCCTTGCCATTGTTCTAATAGGCCCCGCCAGCAGCTGAAAAAGAGCAAGTTTGGTTGCCCTGACTGTGTTGCTCACCGAAAGACTAATTGCAACCATTGTTTCACTTGCGGCGAGGAAGGACACAGGGCAATGGGATGTTTGAAAAGAACCAAAGACTACAAACCAAGGGCACAGCAATACTTACCAACACAACTGAAGGAAAATGACTCAGCTAATGATGCTGCTTGCCATTCTGCCGATGTCATGTCTGCATCACAAAGAGTAGCAAAAATCTTAGGACAGAAATGCCTCCTCAAGTGCAACCTAGACGGCTATGCAGTGACCGTGCTCCTGGACACTGGTGCTTAGGTCAGCATTGTTGCTGGAGAAAGACTTTTGCCCCTCAACAAAAGATTCGCCCTCTCAATGAGTTACTGGGAGACAAGCCCCTCCATGTGACTGCAGTTAACGGTGAGTCTGTCCCTTATGATGGCTGGATCGAACTGCTGTTTAACTTACCTGAAAATGACAACCCAGATCTCACTATCAGAGTGAAAAAGAAATAGTCACAGTCATTTCTAGACTACTCAAAGACGCTATGCAGATTCAAGCTGATCAAGCTGAGACCATTGTCAACTTCATTCAGACTCATGAATCCAGCTTTTAATGTGCTCGAGTTAGAGTAGACCGACAAGGTGCTGTCATACGGCCTGGTCAAGTCACCCACCTGAGGTGTCACCTGTCAACTGATTTCAGCGCCCCTGTCGCCCTGTTTGAAGTTACTGCTCCCGATACCAAGCTGCAGCAACTTGACATTGGTGATGGACTGGTTGAAGTACACAAAGGCAAGCGACCTTATGTTGAGAATCCAGTTGGTAATCACACACAGCGTGACATTATTTTAGACCATTTAACACTACTAGCATCCAATCTATTGACAAGATCATAGAAACAGCCGATGCCACAGTAAATGACTCTAGCACACCAGATTGTATTGAAAAAGAACAGACAGTGAGTCCACATCTCAGCTGTGGCACCCTCCAGTTGATGTGGGTCATTTAAGTGAAGAGCAACAGGCTGCAGTGAAACAAATGCTGTATAAAGAGTCAAATGCATTCTCCCGTGACGACAATGACATAGGATGCATCCCAAGTCTCCAAATGGACATAACACTAAAAGATGACATTCCCGTCCAAAGAACGTACTCTGCTATCCCCAAACCACTCTACAGGGAAGTCAAAGAATACATTCAAGATCTTCTGGCCAAGCAGTGGATAGTCAAGTCCAAGTCCCCTTATGCAGCTCCAGTGGTTTGTGTGCGTAAGAAAGACGGCACCCTCCGTCTTTGCATAGACTATAGGCTCCTGAATCAAAAGACAGTCCCAGATAGACATCCCCTGCCCCGCATCCAAGATCTTATTGATACGCTGGGGGGATATAGCGGGTTCTCCATTTTAAAGCAGGGGAAAGCCTACCATCAGGGCTATGTGGCTGAGGGATCAAGACACATGACAGCATTCATCACCCCGTGGGGATTGTATGAGTGGGTGCGCATCCCCTTTGGGCTGTCAAACGTGCCAGCTACTTTCCAGAGGGGCATGGAGGAGATGCTGAGCTCACTGAGGGACGAGTGCTGCATACCGTATTTGGATGACATCCTCTGTTATGCTAAGACATTCAAAGAACATGTTGAGGGACTCTGACGTGTCCTACGGGCACTCCAACAGCATGGCGTGAAGCTCAGGCCAACCAAATGTGAACTCTTTAAAAAAGAAGTCCGCTACGTTGGACGCCTAGTCTCTGCTGATGGAGTTCGTATTGATCCCAAAGATCTGGAGGCCATTCAAGCTCTCAAAGACAAAACTCCAAGAACTGTTGGAGAAGTCCGTAAACTGCTCGGGTTTCTTGGCTACTACCGTACGTATATTCAAGATTTCTCAAAGATTGCACAACCAATGTATGAACTGTTCGTAGCAAAAGACACAAGTTACACCAATACGCCCAACCAGTCAAAGAAAACAGTAAAGTCAAAACGCATGCAGATGCCGTCAAAAACATCTATATGCTGGACTGAAGAACACCAGCGGGCGCTACATCAGCTCATCTCCACTCTGTCAAGCCCACCTGTACTCGCCTACCCAAACTTCAGCCTTCCCTGCATGCTGCACACTGACGCCTTGGAGCGGGGGCTTGGTGCCGTCCTGTACCAGTGTCAAAGTGGGAAGCTTACGGGTCCAGAACACTGACACCTGCAGAACGAAGTCACCACCTCCATTCAGGTAAATTAGAATTTCTGGCATTAAAGTGGGCCATTTGCGAAAAGTTCCGAGACTATCTTTACTATGCGCCACACTTTACTGTTTACACGGATAATAATTCGTTAACCTATGTGATGAGCACAGCGAAGACTTACTACCTTCCTTAAGCCATGCTGAACTGGTAAAAGCACAACAAGATGACCCTATCATAGGCCAAGTTGTAAAGCTCAAAGAGACTGTCAAAACACTAACCAAGGACATTAAGAGCAAAGTTAGTGGTCCAGCCCGAAGACTGTTGTATGAGTGGGACAGATTACATCTCCAGGACAGTTTGCTTTTCAGAAAGACTAATCAGAGACACCAGCTTGTCCTCCCTAAGCTGTATCACAAAATGGCTCTCAAGCTTCTACACAATGACATGAGTCATGTAGGCACGGAAAAGACATTGACATTGGTCAGGGACCACTTTTATTGGCCCCACATGAAAAGAGATGTAGAGACTTATGTGACAAGAAAGTGCCCCTGCATCAAAAGCAAAAAGCCTGTCTCCCACATTAGAGCACCTATGGAGAGTATCACCACTAGCCTCTTGAGCTCGTGTCCATCGATTATTTACATTTGGAACCCAGTAAGGGTGTTTATCAGTATGTCCTGGTTGCCGGTGATCATTTTACCAGATACGCCCAGGCATACGCCACTAGAAACAAATCTGGCAAGACAGCTGCAGAGAAACATTTTGAAGATTTCATTCCCAAATTTGGCTATCTGCACAAGCTGCACCATGACCAGGGAAGGGAATTTGAAAATGACCTCTTCAAAACTTTGCAGCAATTGAGTAAAGTGGGACATTCACGCACAACTCCCTATCATCCCCAGAGCAACCCAGCAGAGAGATTTATGGAAGGGTCCTCAGAGATTTATGCTGAGGACCCTGGCAGAGAAGGAAAAGGAGAGATGGAGAGATCACCTGGTTCACGCCTATAACTGTACTAGGCACGAGGCCACAGGTATGTCCCCATTCTACTTAATGTTTGGCAGACATCCTAGACTGCCTGTGGACCTAATCTTCAACCTACACCCTGAACAAGATACCAGCACTCCTCGAGGTTATGCAGAAAAGTGGGCTGCGAGGATGAGGGAGGCATATAAGATCGGCACGGAGAATAGCCAACAGTCAAGCGCAAAAGGAAAGGCATCATATGACAAACACAGCAAGGTACTTTCCTTGAACCAGGTGACCGTGTGTTAGTTCGTAACCTGGGAGAGAGAGGGGGTCCTGGTAAAGTAAGATCATACTGGGAGAACACCATCCATGTAGTAAAAGAGAGATTTGCAGATGGCCCTGTTTATAAAGTGACACCTGAAAACGGAAGTAACAAAGTCAGGACACTTCATCGCAATCTCCTTTTATTAGTCAATGATTTGCCAGTGGAATTACCTCCCAGAGTTCCACCTGTGGAAGACAAACACATCAAACAAGAGCTCAAAGACAGACAAAACGAGAAGAGGATGAGCCACAGGTCCGGAGGTCCACTTGTCCCCGCAAGCCGCCGCAGATGTTCACCTACAACTCCCTGGGCCAGCCTTCACTCAAGTCCATCTACCAGCCACCACCAGCTGTCCACGCAGTAGAAGCCTTCCTGCCACCAGCTGTGCCTATCTGGGGAATGGACTCTAGCCCGGTGATGTATCATGCACCATACAAACTTATCTCACAGCATTATGCATATCCAGTAGTATATCCATTTACTGCTCCTGTACATCACATGCCATTACCTGCTTATTAATAGATAACAAAGACATTGGACTGTTGTTATATGTAGAGCAAAGATGTATTTGTAAATGTTTTTGTATTTGTAAATTTTCTGTTGTCAGGGAGCGTGTGACGCACACAAAATGTGCAGTCACATTTTATGTTATTGTATAATTGGATGATGTCTATTTACACTTATAAGTAGCTCCTTTACTGATAAAATGCACTAAATCCTCATTGAATCAATTTATTAAAATGCTTTTGTTTAATTGTGAGGTACTCTTGCATTCTTAGGGTGCGCCACAAGGGGGCAGTGTAGTGAGCCAGTGGCGGGCCTCCCAGCCAGGCCCTTCTTGATACAGATTGTGCCGCTCTCTTTCATACAATGAAGTGAGGCTGCACAGAACCGAAGCTCACTGCCTGTTGTCTCTTATTTTCCTGTATATTCAGGTAATATAATGTAAAACACACATAAACATGTATACAAGAGAACTGTATACTATTTTGGTTGTTTATAGCCAACCTAAGAGTGGGTTTGTAAAGGTAGACCACATAAAAGTTTTGTTTTAAGTTCTGCTAGTCACCGTCAGGCGAACACGAGTTTGTGATGGCGGCGCCCCTCCGCAACTCGAACTCCCATGCGAAATAAGCATGTAGTATCCCGGACATGGTTGTAGTATTCAGATATCACTTTTTGATGTTAAGATGTTGTAATGTTAAGAAAGTAATGTTCAAGAATTGTAAAAACTATGTTTATTGTAATAATATGTTGGGGTGTAAAATGTGTCAATGTGCAGATTTGTTTCTAGTATAATAATAGTAATAATAATATAATTTATAATAATTTAATTTAATTTTTTATAATTTATAATTTATAATAGTATAATTTCTAGTATAAATAGTAACAAGTTCGCTTCTGTACATGCATAAAAACACAGAGATGCATATTAATTCTAAAATTAACACATTCTGGTAGGAATTCTGAACACATTTTGGTAGGAACTGTTTGAGTGTGAAAGGCCAGATGGTTTTTGTTAGATTGGCAGATTCTGACAACATATTGAAAAATGCTTTTTGAATATTTTATGATTAAAGATACAATGAAGCGAGGCTGCACAGAACCAAAGCTCACTGCCTGTTGTCTCTTATTTTCCTGTATATTCAGATATTCAGGGTTTTCTTCTGTGTGGGTCTGCCCCCTAGACCGGACCCGTAACACACGCCAACCGGAGCACTGGACTGTTGCCTGTAAGGACAGACATGGTGCAAAGCGCCTGCCTCCTCCACTTTCACATCGGGACCTCCCGCTGGCCAACAGGTTTGACATCTTGGATACGCACGACTTTCCTCCACTGAAGGGACGCTCCCTTTTTCCAGCGGTCTTCCTCCTCCTCTCGCCGCAAGCTACTGAAAGAGGCCGTGATCAGGAGAAGCTCTGGGGGTCTCATTCGTCCTGAGACAGAGAACTCCTCTGCTAAGAAGGACGCCACCCCCTCGCTGCAGCAATCCCTGGCCACAACTATCCCAGGGACAGCTGATGGAACTCGGAGGTCTCCACGATCACCGACTCTGCCTCCTCTTATCCCCCCACCACGCTGATCGTTGGAGATTCCATAGTGAGGAATATCCGCTTTGTTAATGTGGTCACACGCTGCTTTCCCAGAGCTATGACCCCCGACATCCTCGAAAAGCTCCCGGACTTCTGGCTGCACTCCCGACGACTATCACGAAAATCGTAGTCCATGTCGGTAACAATGACACTGCCCGTCAGCAATCGGAGCTGATGAAAGCAGACTTCATCCGCCTCTTTGACCTGCTCAACAGCACCGGAAAGCGTGCTTTCATTTCAGGTCCAATTCCTACACTGGGTCGGGGAATTGGCCGTTTTAGCAGGATCCTCAGCCTTCATACCTGGCTCCAGTCTCTCTGCAGCACACATGACGTTAGTTTTATTCACAACTTTAACTTATTCTGGGATCATTTTTCCTTGTTTGCACGAGATGGTCTTCACCCAAAAAAGTCAGGTAGTCGCATGCAGGCGGCTAACCTGCAGCACGTTGTGCTGTCCTCCTCACGTAGTTGACTATTTACATCACCGGTTTCCCCTCGCCCTTCTTCTTCCTCGTCTCTGCCCACCAAAAACAGCCACGCACCATCTGCTGTCACTACCTCCCCCTTGTGGACTGATCATAGTGCTGCTATCTGGAGCCCGGATCCCTCTAGTGCCACTTTTAACATTCCTGTGGTAATTTCGCATAGGTCCTTAATGCGAAACAGACACAGCCGACACAGCAATAATAATAACTTAATAAAGATCTGGGCCAGAACCCTACCTCCAGTCTCAACCTCAAATCTGAACCAGCACAGACTTTTAAAGATGGCTCTTCTCAATGTAAGATCCTCACGTTTATTTTAAATGATTTTATCTCTTCTACTGATTTAGACTTTATGTTTTTAACTGAATCCTGGTTACGTCCTGGTGATCACAGTCAGCTGGCTGAATTGTGCCCTCCAGATTATGACTGCTTTAGTCGCCCTAGGTTTTTGTGGTCGAGGTGGTGACCTTGTTACAGTCTATAGGAAGCATTTAAAGTGTAACCTCATAGCTTGCAATGATTTTTCCTCCTTTGAAGTGCTCATGTTTAAACTTGGCGGCCCCCTCCGGAAATATTTGCTATTATTTATCGCCCCCCTAAACCAGCTGGCTCCTTCTTGTTGGAATTCCCTGAGTTTTTATCCAGTCTTGTTTTAAATTATGATAGAATTCTTCTTTGTGGGGATTTTAATATTCATGTTGATGACTCTAATGCCCTTGCTGGTGATTTTTTAAATATCCCTAACTCTTTAGTCTGGGCCTGAAAACCCCATCTGTGGAAATCAGGGACAGGTTTGTATCTGACCACCAATGCATTGTTTTTAACTGTGAATTAGAGGCTGCTAGTACTGTCTAATCCTGCTCTAAGTACACACGCGTCCTTAATGAGCATAGTGCCTCAAAATTCTGTACACTGTTCAATTCTCCTGGCACTGGGTTTCCTGATTCCTCCAACACCAACGATTTGGTTGATTATTTTAACTACCTGTGTTCTTCAACCTTAGATCTCATAGCTCCTCTGAAATATAGACCAAACTCAAAGACTAGAAAACAGCCATGGTTAAATAACAGTATTCGAAGATGTAAAAGGAAATGCAGAAGAGCAGAATGCAGATGGAAGAAATCAGGTCTCCAGGTCCACTTTGTGGCCATGAAAGAGTTATTACTCCTATATAATAGGATGGTGAAGGATGCAAGAACATGTCATTTCTCTGCCCTTATTTCTGCCCATCAGCACAACCCCAGATTCCTATTGAAGACTGTGGATCAGTTAGTTAACCCAGCCTCTCCTTGTGCCCCTGCTGATTGTGATGCTGATTGTGAAAAGTTTCTTTTGCACTTTGCTGGAAAGGTGGAGTTAATAAGATATCACCCCCAATCCTGCCTTTTTAGATGTGGATCACCTGCTCAGGGATTTTTTGAGCAATTTTTCTGCTGTTACGCTGCCTGAACTCACAGATATCATGTTGCTTATGAGAGCGTCCTCCAGCCCTCTGGACAAAATCCCAACTAGGTTTTTATTGGAAGTTATGGATTGTATTGCACCCCTTTTACAAATTATTTTTTACAGCTCGCTGTCTACTGGCTGCGTCCCTATTTACTTTAAAACTGCTTGTGTCCAGCCAGTCCTAAAAAGACCTGGGCTTGATCCCACCCTCCTGGATAACTATCGCCCAATCTCCAAATTGCCTTTTATTTTGAAGATTCTTGAAAAACTTGTATCCAAGCAGCTTCTTGCTGCTGTGGAAAACAATATTACCTTTGAAAAGTTCCAATCTGGCTTTCGTCAACACCACAGCACTGAGACAGCCCTTCTCAAAGTCACTAATGACCTTTTAATGAATTCTGGGATCAAAACTGTTCTCCTTATACATGCTTCCTTTGGGTGATGTCATCCGCAGACATGGTATTTCTTTTCATTGTTATGTGGATGACACACAGTTGTACCTCCCTGTCAAGCCCACTGACCTTAGTATGCTGAGTTCTCTGCAGGACTGCCTGCCTGACAAAAACTGGATATTGATACATTTTCTGCAGCTCAACTCAAATAAAACTGAAATCCTTGTTATTGGGCCCCAACACATCACAAACAAATACTGCCATCCACTGGTAACCTGTCACAACATATCAAGCCTTTTGCAAGAAACCTTGGTGTTCTGTTAGATAACAATTTATGTTTTGAGCAACATATCACTAAACTTGTCCAATCATGTTTTTATCACATCAGAAACATTGCAAAAATCCGATCTATTTTAAATCTTAGTGATGCAGAAACTGTTGTACATGCTTTTATCTCCTCACGCCTTGATTATTGTAACAGCCTGTTCACTTTTCTCAATCAAAAAACATTCATGTGGATCAAGTGACGCTTCGTACGTGATGGCTGCCGATCTTTAGAGCTCCTAGCACGCTCCCTCTTTTATCAATATTTAACAGGTTAAAGTTTACAAATTTAACAGTCTAAACATACCTTTAAACAAGATGAATGCCAACAAGAAGGCTGCATCCTTGCCTGCAAAAACCCCGACTGGGAAACGGATGAAATCTTCAATTTGCGGTGAAGACATGGTGGACGTCATTTCTCTGGCTTTAACGAAACAACAAGATACGTTGGAAGAAGTTGTCCGGAACGCAGTGCATATTGCGATGAAAGATGTGACACAGTGCATGCAGTCGCTGACTGCCGAATTTCAATCACAGATGGCCGTTGTGCGCGGGCTTATCGACAAAGTGTACAATATCCAACGTGAGACGAGAGCCCTGAAACAAGACGTTGTCGGCTGCAAATCAGTCAGTCTAAATTTCAAGAAAGGTGGCAGAATTGGAAGATCGAGAAAGACGCAATAATGTTCGACTTGGAGGCGACGCAATACGCTTTCTCACAGAAATGCTTCCAAAGTGGATCCCCTCGCTCTCAGACAGGCCGATAGAGATCGAAAGAGCCCACCGCATCTATGGACAGCAGAGGTCCACGGAGACGGGTCGCACTATGATTTTTAAAGTGCTAAGATATCAAGACCATCAGTCTATCTTAGATGGGGCAAGAGAGGTGAGCAAGAGGGGACCAATTCTGGATGGCGAGAATTGGCTGAAATTCTTTGCTGACTACAGTGCCTACACTTCGCAAAGGCGGAGAAGTTTTGCTGATACACGTAAGGAGTTATGAGCTTCAGGAATCCAATCTTTTTTGATCTATCCAGCCACTCTGCGCGTTATGCACAACGGTGAGAAACTGTCTTTCTCTTCGCCACAAGAAGCAGAGGAGTTCTGACTTCAGATCGCAGACACTCCGCGGGCAAAACGGCAGCTGACTTTCGGCGATGTCAATAAGTTAAATGTCGTTTCATTATCTTCAGGATTTCTTTCTTGTTCCGGGCAAAACAAATTTTGAGAGTATTTAACGCAGAAAGGCATTCTTTTAGTTGAACGTGTTCTATTGTTCCTGTTAACTTTTGTTTCTGACATCTAAGTTACACACGACAGGGAGCGGGTGAGTTTCAGATCAGTGGGACGTATGATACTGTCACGGTTCCGATACACAAGTTGGGGAATATCTAGCGGTCTGGGAGAGAGTGGAGGGGGTGTTTTGTCCCGCCATGTATCTCTTTGTTTATGTTAGTAACGAAACGTGCAATCAAACTAGTGTTGTCTAAAAAAACTCATTTACCCTTTAATATAGTTAAAGTTTACAGTCCCTTTGATAATGGTTAATATCTCAATGATTTCAGTTAACATCAGAGGTTTAAATAGTGCTATAAAGAGAACAAAGTTTCTGCATAGTTTAAACAGACACAACGTAGATGTGGCTTTAGTTCAAGAATCTCATCTAAAAACAAGCGATGTTGCTCGTGTACAAAATAAATTTTATAAAGTCATTGCTGCATCTAGTGATAGAACAAAATCAAAGGGATATCTTATACTCATTAAAAGAAACCTTCCTCTTTTTATTGAAAGATATAGTAATGATAAATCTGGCAGGTTGAGCTATTTCTGCACAAGTATTCAAGGCAAGAAAATAGCTTTTGTCTCCGTCTATGCCCCAGCAGTTTTTGACGTAAAGTTTTTTCAGTGGTTAACTAATCAGTTGCTACTCCTGGATGAATATGCTCTTATTATAAGAGGGGACATGAATGCACTTGCTGATTTGATGCTTGATAAATCCACTACTATATTTTCCAAATCGCAAGAGACAACATCTGTAAACTTTAAGTCCTTTATGCACACTTTTAATCTCATAGATGTATGGCGTGTTCAGAATCCTTTGGTTAGAGATTACACTTTTTCTTCAAGGCATCAGACGTATTCTAGAATAGATTATATTTTATGTTCTTGTGAATTCAGGATGTGTTTTGAGAGCATCGCAATCCTTCCTGCTGTAATATCTGACCACAACCCTCTTCTGACAAAGTTTATTTATTGTTCACATGAGAGGTCTCCAAGATGGCAAATTAATACATCTCTTCTACAAAATTCTGCATTTTTAATAGATTTTAGAAATAAATTGAAAGACTTTTTGAGCATAAATCTCAATGGTGTGGTTAACCACATGATGGTATGGATGGTTACAAAAGGCTTTATTAGAGATTTCGTTGTATCTTTCTCATCACATTTAAATAAAAGCAAGAAAATCACAAATTGAGGAATTAGAAAAAATTTGCCTCTCCTATGAGAAAGATTTGAAGAAGAAATTCTCAAGATCAGTTGAAAATGCTTTAAAGAGTTCTAGGTCAAAGCTAAATGATTTACTCCAAAGAAAAGCTGAATTCATTATGCATAGAGTCCGTCAGAAGTATTATTATAATGGGCCAAGACCCAGTAAGTTACTGGCTCTACAACTCAGACAAAGTGAAGGTAGGGCTATTATTGATACCATTCACTCACCTACAAAAGGCCTAGTAACAAATCCTAGAGAGATAAACAATACTTTTGCAGAACATTTTAAAGAGCTATATCAGCCAAAGGCTGATAAGGCTGAATGTCATAAATTTCTACAGGACATTGATTTACCACAATTAACGCATAGTGAATCTGAACAAATGACCCAACCTATAACACTTGAGGAGCTGCATGCAGCACTAAAAACGGTAAAGAAGGGAAAATCACCTGGGCCAGACGGGATCCCCCCAGAATTAATTTTTAATTTTTGGGATATATTAGGACCAATTATGCATGCTGCAATAAATGCTGCAATCCAAAAGGGACACTTTGAAAAACAAATGAATACAGCTCTAATCTCTTTAATTCCAAAAAAAGATCATACTAAATGTTCAAATTTTTAGACCAATTTCTTTAATTAACTCAGATTTAAAAATATATCAGAATCAGAAATACTTTATTGATCCCCGTAGGGAAACTCTTTGTTACAGTAGCTTGCCTTTACGTCAGTGCATATAGGAGAAGTACTAGAAAACGATATGATACACTATAAACACTATAAAACAGGTCAGAAAATAAATTAAGTATCAGGTCGGTATAAGTATAAGATAAACTAAGTTTCGAGTACCAAGTGGGTTTACTGGTTGATGATGAAAGTACAGTATAAAATACAGTGTCACCAAATATGTAATAAGTAATAGTAATAAGTGGAGGTGCATGTACTGTCAAGAGTAATAGAGGTATATAATATCAATACAATAAATAAGAAAAACAAACATGGGAAAACTAATATTGCACAGGAGTAGTACACAGAATATTGCACAATTATTATTAATTAAGGCCTTTAGTGGAGCTTCAACAGCTGTCCTCTCACCTGGTCAGCAGTCAGGCACCCAGCAGAAGTTACAGGTGGGGGAGGGGGGAGTCGTCGGTCTGGAGAGGGCCGTTAGCCTGATGGGGAGGGGGGAGCAGAGTACTCAGGGGAGCTTGAGGGACGACAACAGCTGAGTTAGAGGGGGGATGAGCAGGGGCCGGTGTGTCGAATCTGTTAAAGAACAGATTAAGTTCGTTGGCCCTGCCCAAGCTGCCTTCAACTCCTCTGCTGCCAGTCGATCTGAAGCCAGTGATGGTCTTCATGCCGCTCCAGACCTCCCTCATGTTGTTCTGCTGGAGTTTCCGCTCCAGATTCCTCCTGTACTTCTCCTTGGCTTCCCTGATTTTCACCTTCAGGTCAGCCTGGATTGCCCTCACCTTCTCCCCATTACCATCAGTAAAGGCCCTCCTCTTGGCATTTAGAAGGTCCTTGATGTCCTTTGTTACCCACGGTTTGTTATTTGGGTAACAATGGAGCATCTTGGTTGGGACATTGCAGTCCACACAGAAGTTAATGTAGTCAGTGATGCACTCAGTGAGCCCGTCAATGTCCTCTCCATGAGGCTGACAGAGTAC
This sequence comes from Siniperca chuatsi, assembly GCF_020085105.1. NCBI lineage: Eukaryota > Metazoa > Chordata > Actinopteri > Centrarchiformes > Sinipercidae > Siniperca > Siniperca chuatsi. The sequence goes on from NC_058048.1 coordinate 479,241, forward strand.
ATCCCAGTTTGTCACCTCAAAACATTCCTGCAGTGTCTCGTAGGCCTCCCCTGACCATCTCCTCACTGTCCTTGTGGTCACAGGCTGCCTTTTAACCAGAGGCACATAGCAGGGTTTAAGGTAAACCAGGTTGTGGTCTGACCTACCCAGAGGGGAGGGGAGGGGGAGGGGGAAGAGCTGTATGCATCCTTAACGTTAGCATACAGCAGGTCCAGTGTCCTCTCCTCTCTAGTAGGACAATTCACATATTGGGTGAAATTAGTCAGTGTTGTTGAAACACTGACATGGTTGAAGTCACCCGAGATTAAAATGAGTGCACTCACGTGTTGAGTCTGGAGATGTGCTATGGAGGTGTGAATGGCGTTGCACGCCGATACCGGGGTTAGCAGAGGGGGGGATGTAAACAGCCACAACAATGGCATGTGAAAATTCACGTGGCAGATAATATGGCTGGAGTCCCACAGCTAACAGTTCAATGTCTGGGCTACAGATGCTCTGCTTGATGGTAATGTGAACAGGGTTACACCATCTGTTGTTGATCAGAACAGCAAGCCCGCCGCCTTTCCGCTTACCGCTCCCGGTGTGATCCCTGTCGGCCCGAACAGTCTGAAAGCCGTCGATGGAAACATTATGGTCCGGGATATCCTGGTGTAGCCATGTCTCTGAGAAGCACATCAAGCTACACTCACGAAACTCCGTTTGACTCCGGGCCAACAGCTTCAGCGGGATCAGCTGTTCCCTGGTGTAAACAATGCGGCCAAACAGCTGATCTGCAGCGGTGCTCCGACCGAGTAGCAGATGAAGTTCCACGGCGAAAAAAAGTACCAAAACACTTTCTACCCTCATTTTCGCAAAGAGCGTAGTTTAAATTACACTTACACACAAGTTACTCAAGTTTGGAAGAAAAAAGGAAAGTTAAAAGTTGGAAAAAGTAAGACGACAAGACGGAGCTACGGCAACAGGCAGCATGCGGCTGGCGCATGCGCACTAACGCTCCCGCTCTGACATATGCTAGGGTTTTAGCTGAACATCTTGAAAAATATATCTGTAAATTAGTTCATAGCGATCGATCTGGCTTTATCCCACATCGTTTGGCTGCAGACAATATACATCGGTTGTTACATGTAATTCATGAAAGTAAGGATAGAAATTCCCCTTGGGCAGTTTTATCCTTAGATGCAGATAAAGCTTTCGATAGATTAAATTGGGATTATTTATGGATGGTGTTAGATAAAGTTGGTTTTGATAAGAAATGTATTAATATAGTACAAATCATTTATTATAACCCTCACTAATTATAGCAACGATTGGCTTACACTCCCAACCTTTTGATATCTTAAGAGGCAAGGATGCCACCTCTCACCAATGTTATTTGCATTGTCTCTCGAACCTTTAGCACAAAAAAAATAAGACAAGACCAAATTTGTTCCATTTCAATCAAGGATACCCAACATGCAATATCTCTCTACACAGATGACATTTTACTGTATTTTTCAGATTTCGACGCAATCCAAAACATACTAGAAATTTTTAACTGCTTTGGGAAATTTTCCGGATACAGGATCAATTGGCCCAAATCATCTCTTACACCTTTAAACAAAAAAGCTCAGAGTACCCAGACACCATCAGTTATCCTAATTATGAATCAGATAACTTATCTAGGGATATTTATTCAGCCCTCTCTAAAAGAAATTGTATATATCAATTATGATAGTGTCTTTCAAAAGCTTAAAAGAGATATTGACAGATGGAGGACACTTCCTGCATCACTGCAATCTAGAGTCTCGACTGTGAAGATGAATATATTACCTAGGGTTAATTTTCTTAGTGCCATGATTCTTTTGCCACCTCTTTTAAAATGGTGGAAAAGACCTGACTCTTTAATTCGCACTTTTCTTTGGAATGGCAAACAACCAAAGTTAAAACTGGTGACGTTGCAACGGACCAAAATGGAGGGTGGTCTCTCCCTTCCCAATTTTGAGCTATATCATAAAGCATTCAAACTGCGAGCAGTCAAGACATGGTTTGACTCTATAGCTTCCACACCTTGCAGAGAAACAGAAGCAGCAATTGTTAGACCAATCAGACTTGAGGATGTACTGTTTTCTGGACTCTCTTTAAAGTATTGTAAACAATCCTTCGGTCGCATTGTAACAAACACCATTAACACTTTCATAGCAGTGGAGAAATAAATTAAGTTACAACAACAAATGGCACCTACAGACTCCCCTATGGCGTAATAGGAATATTAAATGTGGTTCTGAACCATTCACATCAGAACAGTGGTCAAAGCAGGGAATAAGGACTCTTGCTGACATATGGAATGATAACGGGATGCTCAGCTTTCAAAATATAGTTGCATCTTTTAATGTACCGGCATCTTCCTTTTTTTTGTTTTTGCAACTGTGTTCAGCCCTCAGAGCATATGGAGTCCCATGGGGATCAGCTCTCGAAACACATCCTGTTGGCTCTTTAACCCTTCTCAACAAAGGGTAGTGTTAGCTGTCTATCCTTACCTTCTTGAAGCTAAGCAAAAACAATTACCACTGCACACAATTTGGACAAGAGAGCTATCTGTAGACCAGATTGATTGGGAGACAGTATGGAAAAATATTTTCTGTGCATCAAAAAATCCAAACCATCAATTAATTCATTTCAAATTTTGTCACAGATTGTACTGGACACCAAAGAAACGCTTCCTCATTAAATTATCTGCAAATCCCCACTGTAGTTTTTGTCCCTACCAGCAAGAGGGAACATTCATGCATATGGTCTGGGAATTTGAGAAGGTTTATGAGTTTTGGGAAAAGATCTGTTTTATTATTAATAATAAAGTAAATCAACACAAGATTATACAACATATTAAACAGAAATAAACTCTTGAAAACCCATTTTTTGATAAAAGTGAGGGATCTATAAAAGTTTACCTTGTAAAAAAAAAAGAAAAAAAATCTTCATGTTAGCACACCAACTTAATGAGTCACCTGTTCTATTAATTTTATGGACTGAAAAATTAGTCTTTCGCATGAGAGAAACAAATATTTCTTTCAATGAATCCTTTTGAAGTGCCTCCTTGTTGCCGGCAAAGATAATTTTATTCGGTGAATGGCTCGAAGCAGGTATGTGATTTTTAAGCTGTTTCTGAAGTTGCAACCAGAGTTATTATAGTTTTGAAATTTGTCATTAGTTTTTATTTTTACTTAGTCTTTCATTTCGGTTTTTGACATCGGTTTAGTTTTAGGAGTGCATAAGTAGTTTTAGTTTAGTTTTTATTTAGTTTTAGTAGCTGAGCGAATTTTACGGTTTTCTGCATAAAGCTTTCCATTCCTATGTTGTTATCATAGATAACCATCTTGGCTCAGAGCTATGGATTGAGACGTTGGCAGTAGGCAGTTATCCAGTGTGCTGAAGAACTGCCTTGCCGATGGCAGAAGAGCTGGTCGGACACGGCCAGTTCCCCGGTAGCGAGACCGAACACTTCCTGGAAGTGAGAAGAAAAGTTATCGAAGGAGTTAACAAGGGGAGATTGAGAGTTCCAGATGGCTAGAGCCCAGAGCAACGCTCTTCCAGAGAGGTGGGAGATGAGGAATGCAACTCTTTCTTAGCTCTTTCTGTTGTGAATTTATGCGAGTGCATTTCGATGCACCCTATGTACGATGTAACCCTAATACCTGGAGTAGAAAACCGCTACATTCAACCGCCTCACCCGAATAGTTGGAGGGAAGGGCCATGGGACTAGCAGAGGCAGATTGTTGGTGTGGATCTGGAGATAGAGCCACTCGAAGGGCGCTGACCAGCCCTTCAAAGGTATTTTCTGTGGCGGGAGCCAAGCGTTCCATCTCCAGATGAACAGGCTATGATTATGTTTAAAGGTCTGGTCTTCTGTCAGCAGGCAAACACAGAGTTAAGTGCAGATACGATGGTTGATGTATTTGCAAAAGCAGGCAATGGACACAGATGAAGCAAACAGCAGGTAAGTAAACGAGATATTGGAATGTCTTTGTTAAAGTCTTATCTGATGAAGGAAGTCCGTTTCTGCTGTAGAGCCAGGAGACGAGGGTACACACGGGCTGAGGGGAATCCAGAGGACAGGTAGACTTTCTGCGGGGAAGTGAGTCAGGTAAACCAACTTGGTAGGGTTGAGACCAGACAGTGAGTGAACGGGAGGAGTGCTGCTTTATAGTGCAGATGGGTGATTGCTGACAGGTGAGTGTAATCAGTAGCCTGGTGATTGGGATCTAATGATTGTGGTGGGTGGAGACGGTAGTGTCTGTGTAGGCTCCCTGACAAAAACATAATATGTAGGCGTCTTACATACAAAGCCTTTAAGCTAACTTATTAGCTAGCTTTCCAGCATTCTTACCTAAACCATTCCATGTCTGTCTCCTCAGCTTCCGTGTCGGGTTGCACTTGAGAGTCTGCGGGACCTTCCACCTCTCCTCTCAGTCTCGCAACAGGCGTACAGCCTTCACAATATTGATTCCATTGTTGGTTACGACTAGCAGCACTTTGTCATCCCTTATGCCTTATCATGCAGCGGGCAATTGATTCGCCAGTGCTGTCTTGCTTCCAAAAATAATATTTTAAAGCAACATCACTATACATGGACATCAAAATATTAGTGACTGCCAATTTGGCACTAATCAACATAAATGTTGATGAACATAAACACGTTAACTTACCAGGGTACGGTTAAGATATACCTTTTGTAAAAACACTTTCCACCACTTGGATCTCTTTTTACTTTTTACATGTTATAGAGGAGACTTTTATGAGTAATAAACATTAGTCAGATTTTCTGTTGCAATTTGTGCGAGGTTCACCCCTTTTTTGTCACTAAATGCCTGTACTAGTGATGGATTAGACATGTGAAGCATCCCTCACAGTAGTCTGAGAAGAGGGTGTGAACTGATGCAGTCCCTCACACATGTATCATTACAGGTATGATTGTCAAAAATAACCACTATATGATCATTTCAATTAATAGATGTTATCTAGAGTATATAAATATTTTGTTATATAGTCTGAGAAGAGGGTGTGAACTGATGCAGTCCCTGTCACATGTTGTATCATAAGGCTCATTCAGTAAAAGCGATCCAAAAAGAGCTGTGGTGCTGTGGTGAATTTGTGGTGTGTCCTGAACTCGCTACAATTCCATGACTGCCCTTCTCTCTTCATATTTCCCCTCTTGGCCAAATTATATGCAGAGGGCCAAGAACAGAGCCCTGAGGTACTCCATATTTCACATGAGAAAATTTTGATTTAATATTGTTGTTTTTTGAACCCACAGTCTGACAGCATGTGCGAGCCAAATATCCATAATTTAGGGGTTATAAGTTTTACCAAAGGGGAAATCAATACAAACTGATGTTGGAGCATCATCTGAGGTAGCTATGATACGGTATTCGCATGATCTAACATAATGTAATAGATTGTTGTCAAGTAAAAAGAAATCAACTCAAAAAGTGTGATTCACATGTGCGAAGGAGAAGGCTTTACTTTGTATTATCTCTTGGATATATTATCTAGGAAATTTTCTATGGTATCAAAAGCTGCTCTGAGATCCAGTAATAGAAGCACTGAGGTGGAATCCGAATCCATGGTAAGCACAAGATCATTTAACACTTTAGTAAGTACAGTTTTAGTGGAGTGACAGGCCCTGAAAACAGACTGAAAAGGTTTAAAAAGATTACTGTTAAATATGTGGCCTGAAAGTTGCTGAGACACTTTCTAGTACCATTTGAAAAGAATGGAAGGTTAGAGGCTAGTTGATTTTAGGCCCTGGATCAAGTTGTGGTTTCTTAAGTAGAGGTTTAACCATAACAGTCTTAAAGCTAGTTGGGACAGGGTCAGTAATAAGTGACAAAGCATTGTAGGTCCCAGAAATGGAGATCTTTATGAAGGTTAGCTGGTTTGTAAGTAAGTAAACTTTTCATAGACATAAGTCACAAAGTGCTTAAAACATTAGCATACAAGAAAGAGATAGATAAGATGACCACCTGAGCCACATGAAGAAAAGTACAACTAAAAACACAGTGCATAATAAAACTACACAATAGATACAATTACGTAATAAAATACACAATAGATATACAGTACGTAGTTAAATACACAATAAATACATAAGATGCAGGCCTGGTGCATACAGATTACCCAAATGCTTGTCTAAAAAGGTACGTTTTTAGCTGCCTTTTAAAAGAGTCCATAGTATCAGCAGCCCATTGGGCAGAGCAAAGTTTTGGTGCTACGGCCTCAAAAGCTCCCTCACCACGGGTCTTAAGGCGAGTGCGTGGGACAGACAGCAAATTTCGCTTATTAGACCTAAGAGAGCGAACTGTTGAGTAAGGGCCTAGTAATTCAGCCATATATGTAGGAACCTGACCGTGCAATGCTCTTTAATTAATAGTGAGAATTTTAAACTGGATCCTGTATGCAACAGGGAGCCAGTGAAGAGATCTGAGTACATGGGTAATGTGAGACCGTCTGTTTGACCTAGTCAGTAATCTTGCGGCTTCATCCTGCATTGCCTGCAGGTGATCCAGGGCAGACATGCTAAGTGAGGAAAAAAGTGTGTTACAATAGTCAATGTGAGATGAGATAAAGGTGTGTACAAGCATCTTTAATTCAGCAGTTGAAACTACAGATCTTAGATTACTAATATTTCTTAAGTGGAAAAAACAATATCTGGTCACCTGTTTAACATGGGTGTTGAACGATGAGGATTGATCAGATATTACCCCTAAATTACGTGACTGGAGTGGGCAGCAGAGGAAAGAGGCCCAATATTCTGCATAATCATGGGGGCAACTTTTTCTGGAGCAACCAGAACCTCTGTCTTATCAGCATTTAGCTGTAAAAAATGTTCTGCTGTCAGACAGCCTAGGAGCCTAGATAATCTAAAAGCCTCAGTGGGTTTGAATGAGATTTGGACCAGGACAGTTTACCTCTTTTTTTCTCTCTCTTAGATAATACTATGGCAGGGGGTGGATACAGCCATTGACCTTGAGTCAAAAACACATATTCAGTGGGACATCAAAGTGGACAACAGCATCCTACAAGTCTGGCTGATTGACTTCGGCCTGAGCTGCTTTGTTAGGAAGGGATCTTTTTACTGTGTTTTTTATGGTAGTATGAATGGCTTATGCTCCACTCTTCACTCATTTTCCTTTCTGTGACTATTTCATTTGAACAAAGCCTCCCCCACTCCTTATCACCCTCTCTTTCTTCTTTGCCGCCTGTGTCTGTGTGTAATCTAGGTACCTCTGCCTACCTTTGCAGCTGGGAATGGTCCTATTTGAAATGTTGCATATAAACAGTTTGAGACTACAAGGTAACTTGGCAACAAACTCAAACAACAATAAGATGTAAAAGTAAAAAACACACACTCAAACAGTTTGTGTTTTAGGGGGCAGCCTCACCATTGTCCCAGTCCCCGATGGCATGGAAGATTTTGTTACAGTTAATTTCACTTAGAGCAAGGGGAAAATAGCAGCAAAAGAAACAAATCTCTTATATCCTTCTTTCTGATTGTGAAACAAGAAGACTGATCTCAGTTACATGTCTGTGCGTTCAGTATCGAGCTGGAGTCAGGACATGGTAAACGGCTTGCCTGGCACTGTCCAAACTCGCTTTTGGGGCCAAAATGAAAAAAATACATCTACCGGCATCTCTAAATCAGAAATACTTTATTGATCCCCGAAGGGAAACTCTTTGTTACAGTGGCTCGCCTTTATGTCAGTGCACACAGGAGAAAGTACTAGCAAAAAATATAATACACTATAAAACACTATAAAAACAGGTCAGAAAATAAAGTACCAGGTGGGTATAAGTATAAGATAAAATAAGTGTGAAGTACCAAGTGGGTTTACCGGTTGATGATGATAATACAGTATAATAATACAATGTAATAAAATAATTAATAAGTAATAAGCAGTGGTGCATGTACTGTCGAGTTAAGTGTAGCTTATTGAGATTATTACGATATTGCACAGCAGTATAGAGGTATATAATATCAATGTCAATAAATAGGAAAAACTAACATGGGAAAACTAAATATTGCACGGGAGTAGTACACAGAATATTGCACAATTATTCAAGTGTGGCAGAGATATAATGATCAATGTCCAGTTTAGTGACCAAGGGTCATACAGACTAACACTTAGAGGGAGGAGTTAAAGAGTTTGATGGCCACAGGCAGAAATGACTTCCTGTGGCGCTCTGTGGTGCTTTTTGGTGGGATGAGTCTTCCGCTGAAGGTGCTCCTTTGCTTGACCAGCACGTCATGGAGCGGGTGGGAGACACTGTCCAAGATGGCATGTAGTTTGGCCAGCATCCTCCTCTCTGACACCACCGGCAGAGAGTCCAGCTCCACCCCCACAATGTCACTGGCCTTACGGATCAGTTTGTTGAGTCTGTTGGCGTCCGCTACCCTTAGCCTGCTGCCCCAGCATGCAACAGCATACAGGATAGCACTGGCAACCACAGACTCATAAAACATCTTCAGCATTGTCCGGCAGATGTTGAAGGACCTCAGCCTCCTCAGAAAATAGAGGCGGCTCTGGCCCTTCCTGTAAACAGCTTGAGTGTTCTTGGTGCTGGAGTGCTCTCCAGTCCAGTTTGTTATCCAAGTGTACTCCCAGGTACTTGTAATCCTCCACAATGTCCACACTGGATGGAAACCGAGGTCGCTGGTGCCTTGGCCCTCCGTAGATCCACAACCAGCTCCTTAGACTTTGTCGCATTGAGCTACAGATGGTTCTGCTCACACAATGAGACAAAGTTCCCCACCACAGCCCTGTACTCAGTCTCATCACCACCGCTGATACATCCCACCACAGCACAGTCATCAAAAAACTTCTGAAGGTGGCAGGACTCTGTGTGGTAGTTGAAGTCCGTGGTGTAGATCTCTTATAAAGCTCACTGGTTAACATTTTGTATATTGTTTGTTTAATCTGTATACAAACAGATTTATGAAAACAACTTTTTGTGGTTTTAAGGGGTGTTATGTGTACATGCTGGAACTATATCTTAGTGAACAAGAGTGCATCCTTCTGCCCAGTGCTTATGTGGAGCGTTTACCACCATAGCGCAGGCTAATAAACTTGTTTTTGATCATTTTACACTTATTACACTTTTTGTTAACAGAAATCCATGCTCTGCCATCCACCCAATGTAATTAACTAATGCCTCTTCTTTTTCAAGGTGATAGTCATGTTTGGATGGGTACCACGATCATGCCTCCCTATCTTGTGATCTGACAAGGTGGATTTGTGTCATATCTTAGAGACTTTCCTTATGCTTTCCCCCCATTTCACTTCCTGCAATACCAGAAGACGAGTTTCCCTGCTATAGTTTTTCCCCTTTTTTATCTGACATTCTTCCCCACCATAAAAAATGTGTTTCAAGAGTTTCGAGTTTCAAATTATTTGTTTGATCACTGTACACTGTTTTTATTACAGTGGATCCAAGACAGGGCACCAGGGCAAGGAGAAGATGCTGAGTAATTTCTGACTTAATGCTGAGGCTGGCCTCACTTATGACATTTTGTTCAATTAATATAGCGATAAGTAAATGTTTGAATCTTGTTTTTTCTGTCTGTGTTGTATGTTAACATTAACAAAGATGAAAAAAGAAGTGACATCAACAGAATTTGGGTGAATTATGTAAAAAAATGATTTATCGTAATGACGTTGTTAGTTACTGTAACATAAGTAACATGAAAGGGCTATGTTACATTAGTTTGCATTTGTTAGAGTTATCTATTAGCATAGCTACCTATGGTTATGCTCTCAGTCTACTATTTTTTCATGTTTAAAGTGATTTCTTAAAAGTTACAGGCATGTAACTAAAGATTCATTGTGACAACATGAAGAAAAATGGCACTGAACAAACACACCTTTGTTAGAAGAGAGATTATATATAGGGGGTAAATAAGAGAGTGACAGCTAATGTCAACGTTACAGAGATAGCTCTTTCTGTGTAGCTATTTAGTGTTAGGTAGCTAACTTTGTTAGCATTAGCCGACTAAAAGAGAACAGTACTAAGAAAGTACCACAAAAAGAACAGAGTTAAACTTTTTAAATTAAGTAAAAATAAATATTTATTTCAACAAAACAATTACCAATCATTTTGGTACTTATTTTCTTGAATGGGGACAGATGTCTTGCTGGTCTCTCTGAAGCTGCTCTTTCCTTCCCTTCTTCCCTCTCCACTACCTGTTTGTGTCACTTCACTCCCACCTACTTGTCTTGCCCATGTCCCTTCTGTGGCAAGGACAAAGGAATTACCAGGGGTGGACTGAATGAATGCTGTCCCTGGCCAAAAATATGGTCTTCTAGTCTTAGCCATCACTCAAAAAAGTAACTCACTGGATGAACTCAATTCAAGCAGGATTTCCATATATAGGTATATATGTAGCCTCAACTCAAACTAAGTACATCCATGCAATATAATTGAATTGAGTTAGTCCAACAATTTTTTGTCAAATACAGCTAAAATAAAATAATTACATTAACTAAGTGAAATTGATTTGTTTGTCCAACTTAAACTAATATAATTAATTGGAAATTAAATAATAATGTAAAATTCTTTCATTTGACCCCCATTAAGACACACAGCACCAAAACCTGGTTTAAGTGTTTTTATTGAAAATGCACAGTTCAGAACATGCTCAAGTTCAGCAAACCGTCAAAACCGACGATCCATGACACTAGCACGGCTGCATTTCTTCTTCTTCTTCTTTTTTTTTTTAAAGATAATACATATCAACTATAACCAAAATTACCATTGATAGCTAGTAGGTTGAAGGATTTGGAGTTCAATATAGAAGAGGTTAGCAAATTACTCACTCTTGTGCAACATTAAAGAGGCCAGCATAATTTTACACAAGCATTTATTAAAAAGATAAACAAAGCAAAAACATGTGTATATGTTTCTTTTTTCTGCCTCCATATGTCTAGCGTGCACGAGCATGAACTCACGTGGTCAGAAACAAAGGAACATGTGAAGCGGGAGCTGTTGTCTGTGTAGTTGTCTTTAAAGGCCAAACTAGAGGTGTATGTGTATGATCTGTTTAGGATAACGGTACCCACCTTCAATGATGTAACCCAGGAAGCTCACTGAGCTGACGTGAAACTTGCACTTCTCAGCTTTTACAAACCACTTGTTCTCCAGAAGCCGTTGCAGCACCTGTCAAACATGTTGAACGTGTTCTGTGATGTTGTGGGAGAAGATCAGGATGTCATCCAGATACACTAACACTTTTTGGTTGAGAAGGTCTTGAAGCATATCATTAACAAGGAAGACTGGAAGACTGCAGGGGCATTGGTTAAACCGAAGAGCATAACCAAGTACTTGAAATGACCAAGGGGGGTTTTGAAGGTGGTTTCCCATTTGTCTCTGTCTCGGATCTGATCAGGTGGTAGGCGTTTCTTAAGTCCAGTTTTGTGAAGACGGTAGCTCTGTGAAGGGGCTTGAAGGCAGAGTTGATCAGGGGCAGTGGATACTTATTTTAAACTATAATGTTGTTCAAGCCTCGAAAGTCAATGCAGGGATGTAGGGTGCAATCCTTGTTGGACACAAAATAGAAACCAGCACCAACAGGAGAAGAGGATGGCTGAATGACACAAGCTACTAGGGAGTCATTAATGTACTTTTCCATAGAAACTCTTTCAGGACGGGACAAGTTATAAATCCGACTGGAAGGCAGGAGGGCTCCAGGGAGTAAATCAATTGCACAATCATAGGGGTGTTGTGGAGGTAAAGAAAGAGCTTGTTGTTTACTGAAGGCTTCACTGAGGTCATGATATTCAATGGGAATGGTGGACAGATCTGGGATTACTGAAACTGGCAGTAGGGGGGAGAGCAAGTATGAAGGATTGCAAGTATGAAGAATGACAAAAAGAGCTCCAACTTACAACTTTGTCAATGGGCCAGGGCTGTCCAAGAATTACTGGAGTGTGAAGAGACAAGATGAAGTGAAACCAGATTTTCTCTCGATGATTTCCTGAGAGAATGAGACTGGTCTGAATGTGACTCAGCTCAGGAGTCTCCCATCCAAGGCATTAGCATTCAGCGGGGTAGCCAGAGGTTCCAAAGTTATTCCCCCCTGGGAAACAGGATTTTCATCCATGAAATTTTCATCAGCACCTAAATCCACTAAGGCAAGCAAAGTAAGTTCTTCTGATTCCAACAAACACTGGCTTGAAATTGCATGCATTGGAAAGGAGGAGAAGAAGTTTGACTCACCAGTATAGAATTAATTAAAAGCAATAGCAATAATGTAATGGTAGTGGTAATATAAATATTAATACAGTAATAATAAGAGGAATGATAGTCATAGGAATAATAATGGCAATAACAGTAACAAAGCCTCCTGTGGAATCAGATCCCAATTTGGGTTCAGGAGACAAACACCATCTCCACTCTTTGTTAAAGCTTATAGTTAGGGCTGGCTTGGGTGAGTCCTGAACCATCCCTTACTTATGCTGCTATAGGCCTAGACTGCTGGGAGACTCCCCATGATGCACCTCTTTCCTCTCTCCCTCTCCATCTGTATGCATTTTTATCCTATTACTGCATGTTACTAACTCGACATCTTCTCTCTCCAGTAGTTTTGTGCTTTCTTGTTTCTCTTTTCTCTCCTTCTGTCGCTTTCAGCAGGTACTTCTGCCTCCGGAGCTGCAGAGACTGGATATGTGGTTGTGGGCCACCTGCTGCCCCCGTATTCCTGCTCGACAACTGTTACTACAGTTGTTGTTATTGGCTCTGTTACTAATACTGTCATTATTATTCCTATAGCTGTCATTCCTATTATTATTACTAAACCTCCCATCATTGAGTCTGGTTCTGCTCGAGGTTTTTTCTTGCCACTGTCGGCAAGTGTTGTGGTGGGATTTGTTGGGTCTCTGTAATTAATATTTTAAAGAGTACAGTCTAGACCTGCTCTATAGGAAAAGTGCAATGAGATAACTTCCGTTATGAATTGGTGCTATATAAATAAAATTGAATTGAACAGATCTCGTTCTCTACTACGAGTCTAATGCGCTTTTAAGTTTTGGAAGATTACATCCTCTCATATGCCTCACAGTGGTTTGGTCCACTGACTGCCTATAGACATAGATCTTTTTTTACTGGCAAAATATTTAATATATGAATTATGAGCTCATACATCCACTGAATCTTTTGTGGCAAACATAGCTGCAATCACCCGGTCAAACTCTGTGCTATTCAGCATAAAGCAAGGGGCTGCCGCCAGGCCTCCAGAGGGATTCAGCGCCTAGGAGGAAGAAACCACACTCCTCCTAGCTCTGGGACTGAGTGGAGAGGGGCTTCAGCAGCAGGGAGACACTGCTGCCCAAGAGGCATCTGCCATGTTCTGTTCAGGGGTCCAGTCCCAAAAGGCATTGCACTCTTCTGATATAGTCTCCCAAGCACATTGCCCCCATGCACACAAATGCACTTTTGTTAACTCAGGTATTTGCCCCCAGTTTAGGTGCGTTAATGTTAAATGCTTCTCAGGTGACGAATGTTCCCAATGTTTGTCACGTTTCCAGTACCCTAATTAAGGTGGCTTCAGTTCACTGTGTGAATTTTGCAAACGTTCCTCTGTTGAAATCAATAAATGGTGCATTTTGTATTTGTGGAGGTGGGTATGGTTAGCTTTAAGCTGCAGAGGAAGAGAGGCGGTTGCAGAGCGGACGGAAGAAGAGACAGAAAAGAAAGCAAGAACAACCAAAAATAAAGAACATACACTGCAACCCTGGTGTCAGCGTGGTATCTCAGGGCCAAGACGAACTCTCGGTAGCACGATTACGCTACAATTGGCGCCCGACGTAACTTAGCTCTGAGAGTACTATGACGGATCCGCAGCAAGTGCAGCCGGTGGCGATGCTGGCCCAGATGCTGGGTGAAATCGTGGCGATGCACCAGGAGCAGGCGGCGGTGAATAGACAACAGCTGGGCGGATCATGTGCGGCGGGTGGCTGTGGTGCTCGGGACATTGAGGCAGGCCGGTCTCACCGCCAACCCGAAGAAGTGTGCGGTTGGACGGAGGGAGGTACGGTATCTGGGGTACCACTTGGGTAGAGGGCAGGTGCGCCCCCAGGTAGACAAGACGGCTGCGATTGCCGCCTGCCCAAAGCCTAAGTCAAAAAAAGAGGTGAGGCGGTTCCTGGGGCTGGCCGGCTATTACCGGCGATTCATTCCCAACTTCGCAGAGCTGACCAGTCCTTTGACCGATCTCACCCGGAAAGGTGCCTCAGATCCGGTCCAGTGGACGGAGCGGTGCCAACTGGCGTTCGAGAGGGTAAAGCAAGCCCTCTGTGGGGAGCCTCTCCTCCACACACCTGACTTTTCTCTCCCTTTTGTTCTGCAGACTGATGCGTTGAACAGGGGAGTGGGGGCCGTTTTGTCCCAGCAGGTGCAGGGTGTTGACCGCCCGGTCGTATACATCAGCCGGAAGCTGTCAGAGCGGGAGGCCAGGTACAGTACAATCGAAAAAAAGTGCCTGGCCATCCGGTGGGCGGTCGAGGCCCTGCGGTATTACCTGCTTGGGCGCCCATTCACCCTCTGTTCGGACCATGCCCCCCTCCAGTGGCTCTACCGCATGAAGGATGCCAACGCCCGGATCACACAGTGGTATCTGGCCCTCCAGCCTTTTAAGTTCAAAGTGATCCATAGGCCGGGGGCGCAGATGGCCGTGGCCGACTTCCTCTCCCGTTCCCATGGGGGGGGGGAGTAGGTTGGGCCGGATGGCTCCCCGGCCTAAGTCGGGCGGTGGGGGTATGTGGAGGTGGGTATGGTTAGCTTTAAGCTGCAGAGGAAGAGAGGCGGTTGGAGAGCGGACGGAAGAAGAGACAGAAAAGAAACAACCAAAAATAAAGAACATACACTGCAACCCTGGTGTCAGCGTGGTATCTCAGGGCCAAGACGAACTCTCGGTAGCACGATTACGCTACAGTATTCAAGAAACTGTAATTCAAATAAAGGGGTCGATAGCCCTTCCCCTACCGTGCTGCAGGTCAGTCGGCTAGCAGTTCACCTCCCTCAATGGCGTGCATGCGCACCCTCCCAGTGGGTAGAGAGAACCGTTGCTATGGGTTACCAGAGCAACAGAGAGCAGGCAGCGCTAGTTCTGTCGCACAAAGTTTGCTAACCCAGAGCAGTTCTCTTTCCTCTGGCTGGATATATGCGTCAAGAACTGTGGGGTGGATGAGGCTTGTTGAGGCTCTTTGTGGCCCATTGAATCTGCAGATATGAATTCTGATTCTGATTCTGATTCTGAAATTTCTTTCATACAAGGGTGCATGTGCTACGCACCTACATAGACTGCACTCAGAGTGTGCGTTATGTGACCAGTTGTTTGTTTGCTTTGCTAATCCAGCCAAGGGCAAGGCCCTGTCTAAACAGTGGCTTGCTCACTGGATTGTGGAGGCTATCTCCCAGGCTTACAGTAGCAGATGTCTTCCGTTGCCTCATGGTGTGAGAGCATTTTTGACCAGGGACATGGCAATATTATGGGCTTTGTTTAAAGGGGTATCTGTGAGTGATATCAAAAGTGATATACACTTTTGTTTGGTTTTACCGTTTGGATGTGACAGCCCCTTCGGTGGCTCATTCTGTCCTTTCTGCTGGGTCTATGATGCACTAGAGTGCTGGGGGTTTGACTCTGGTTTGATGTCCCATGATATATTTGTTGTACCGAAAAGGAAGGGTATCGAAAGGGAACGAAATGTTATGACTATAACTTCTGTTCCCTGAAGGAGAGGAACAAGGAACAATGCTTGGTTGCCCCATTGTGAACTGAGCTTGGTGAAGAGCGGCTATCGAACTGTATATTTGTACATATGTGGTACATCATTCCTCTCTTTCGGGAAACAGAAGTTATAGTCATAACATTTCGTTACTGACAAGAGGACCACTAGTAGGGAGTTGGGTATTCCAAACTTAAAAATACAGATAAACCGGAATAACTGAACCTAAACAGAGGCAGTACGTTAAAGGAAGTAGTGAGTTATTTGGATGAAAACAGCTCTATCTCCTGAATAAGAGCATCAGCTATGTGTATGGACTGTAAAGTTCAACACAAATATGAGACACAACATGTTTATTTAATTGAAACCACCATCTTTCACTAACTTTAACCAAAGTGTTTTTGTTGTCTAAACCACAGACAGCACTCACCACTCTCTGCTATCAAACTGCTGAACTTTGTACTGCTGCCATCCACATAAAGAGTACGGTTCTAGACCTACTCTATAGGAAAAGCGCAATGAGATAACTTCTGTTATGAATTGGCGCTATATAAATAAAACTGATTTGAAGTGAATTGAATCCACCCCAACTACCTCATGTGACTCCAGTGCTGCAGATAAATGTAGTGCATTCACTCTCTAAAACGTTGCCTTTGAACATAATCCAAGCAGCGATTATGTTTATTATCACAACGTAAATGGGAAACGGGAAAATATTTTTGTAATATAGAAATATAATTTCTAGGAGATTTGAGGATTTGGTTGGAGGATAATGCCCATGTTAAAATAATGACTTTTGTTTTTGCCCACACAGGTTAAATAAGGTTTTGTCAAAACCCATTTGTAGCTAACTATATGAGTGGCATTTGTTTAAGATGTTTAAACCTCATGGTTTACATATCCTGACTTTTAGTCCCTGGTATAGTTCAAGCTCCAAAAACACTGGATCTTACACTTCCCATAATGCAACTCAATAGTGTCTTTCATTAGACCCTTCCTACCTGGTAAACACCCATCTTTCAAACTCCATGCACATAGTTTGTAATGCAGGCTTTCTGTCAAAACAAAATGAGTCAAACGGACACAAAAATAATAACTCCTGATGACATAGTACTTTTCTCAGACTTCTCAAGGCCCTGATATATTCTAACAGAGAGTAGTTGTGTGCACATCCCATCCTCTACTTATGATAACAGATTCAATGAAGGAAAAAAGCAGCATATTACAGTGCTGCTTTTTTCCTCACAATTTTTTTTAATGAACTTTTTTTTCTTTTTAACTCTTTTGTTAAAAATATATTTCTGAAAAAGAGAAGTACAGCCTAACAAGACAGAACTATACATAACAGACTACATTTAATAGGCAAAATGTTTGGAGACAAAATTCAAATAGACTAACCACACTATTAGAAAACATTTTAACAAATCGAAAATCATCCCAAATCTAATAAATCTTATAAATAACTCAGTGAAGGTCTGGAACTCTAGGAGAATGAGCTAACCCTAACGGCTTTACATTAAAATCCTCTTTAAGACCAATGGAAGACAAAGTATTAAGAAAATATATAGAAAAAGTCTCAAGTTGGAGGAGTCCATTTTTCACAACCCCCCCATCTTTTTGGACTCTTCACCTTTTCAGTACCAATGTATCACAAAACGATTTACAAGTGCATTCAACCATGTTGATACAATCCAAAAACTGCAAGAATCATGCAAGTACATCAGCTTCATCAAATATGCTGAACTGCTTCAAGTGCTACATTTTGAAACAATAAGAGAGAAAAGAGAAAAGTTTTGTTTTAAATTTTGCAGGTGCAGTCTGAGCAAATGAGTTTCCAGTCTGCAACAGAAGATGTGCAGAGTTTCTGCTGTCCACCATTGCGGCGCCAGGACTGCAAACAGTCGTGATTTTGTTGAGTGGTAGCTGGGCCCCCCTCATAGTGAGGGCAGCCATTGGCAGTAGCAGAACATAGTGGACAGGCTGGGGTGTATAGTTTGACCTTGTCCTGGATGTAGGATGGGCCTGAGCATTTGGCACAATCTCCTTATTTGTAATTACTGTCTGGAAGAACGGGTAGGGTAACTGACTCAGCTGTATGCATGTCAGATCTAACCAAACAATTTTTCAAATTCCTGGGTCTGGGTGGTTCCTCAAAAATGTGCTACATTACAGTACATTACAATACATTGAACTATTGAACTTTATGAATTATGTTTTTTTTAATTCAACGGTGAACACTTTGTTGAACTCAGTGGGGTGTTGGAAACTTTTTGGGGTTTTCTTGGACTCGAGAATTTTGTCTTGGGTCGCCTGATCATAACATGCCCTTGCTGCCTCGATCCGCTCCTTTTTATATCTCTCACTAAGAATCTATCCGATAGGTCTGCGGCTTGTGCTGAATAAGTTGTCTTCACTGCATCCGACCACGATGTAACTGATTACTGGGTAGATTCAAGAATCTTTGAGGATAAAACTAAAATCTCCTCTCAGAATGGAGAATTCTATCCATTAACTTACAAAAAGGTCACATTGGATTGTGTTACCACATTTATACACCAATACATCAAGGACTCTGATGCGTTCACAATCATACTTCAGAGTAAAGTGCAAATGAACATGAATGAAGGACAAGAATTTAAATATTGATGAAAACCCACTAGTTTGTTCAATAATATCATAGAAAAAGCTTAGCTGGATTCAGCACAAAAACACTTTCAAAAAGACCCATATATTATAGAGTATATACTAATATAATTGGGAGCCATTTTCCTACCCATCACTATATCCTTCAATTGAACATAGAAATCATTTTGGAAGCTGAAATAATTGCTAGTTAATGCAATGTTGGCCAAATTCAAAATGCACTCTGCACTGGGCTTGGACATAGTTGGACACGAGTCAGGAAGTGAAGGCCTGTGGATTGAAGCATAGCTGTTGTAGCTGGTTGTGGAAGTTTAGTTGAGTTTCATTGATTGGTGGAAAACTGCACTGGGCAGATTCTAGGTTTAAAAAAGCATTATTGATTTGCTGATAAGTGTGCTGGGGCTCAGTGAGCCTATCGGCATGTAGCAGACACTGATGAAAGCAGGCTGGGTCATAGATGGAATGAGTGCTGTTAAAGGCTGCCCACACAAAAACTAAAGTGGAAATACAGTCCTGGCCAGAACAGCTTGCTTTAGAAGTGTTGGGATTCAAGTAGGGCAGGTTTGTTTATTAGCAGAAATATCAAAGATATTTATGAATATTAATACAATTATTAATATGATTAAAATTATTAATATAGATTAATAATTATGGGGCACTTCCTGGGGATCAGGGACCAATAACCAAATGTGAAAAACAGTCTCAAAATGTTGATATTTAAGGCACTATTGTACATTTAAAAAGAGGGAACAGTGAAGGGTGAATCTGAGCACTGACTGTTGTTATTATCACAACATGTACACACAATAACCACAGGCAAATGCCATGACAAAGCGTAATAGTTGTTTATTACACAGTAATCCGGCAGTAGACTTTCATTCAACGGTCGTGTTACTGGACCTTGATAAAGCACCATTATTAGCTCCCACAGTGGCTAAAGCTAACAAGGTTAAAACGGCCCAACAGCGTGGCACTGATACAAAATGGAACGTGCTTAACACAGAGAAAAGGTTTCAGTCGTAGTCATCTGGACACTGTTTTCAGAATCAAGACGTTTCGGCTCCCATCCGGAAGTCATTCTCAATTGTGAAAAAATTGGACGGGAACTGGAAATTTAAACTACTCTGAGTTACATAAGCCCTGCCCTCAGGAAGGAATCTGCCTGAGTATCTGTAAATAGCTAGTTTCACCTGAAACTGACATAATAGTTTCAAGATGGCCCAGTAATCAGTAATCAGGCCTATTGTTCTCTGGCTGCATCTACTTCATCACTGCTAAGTGCAGCCAGAGAATGACTTCCGGATGGGAGCCGAAACGTCTTGATTCTGAAAACAGTGTCCAGATGACTACGACTGAAACCTTTTCTACGATAGAACACTCCTGGAAGAATGAGGGACTACACCGTCTTAACACAGAGAAACACACAGCAATTCGAGCGCAGCGTCACATTTTCAAAAAGCAAAGCACAATTCACAACAATAAAATTTAGGTAAAATAACACACAGTTATAAAACATATCTCTACCCAGACACAAGCCTCTTATTTGAATTTGCTCTCAGCTAGTGACTGATGCGTCAGTTTGGTTGGGTTTGTCCGGTGGAGTGTTCCGCTCGAACGCTGATGAAGCCGGGTCCAATGGCTTTCGGGGGAGCAAAGGAAAACAGTGGCCAACGTCGGTAGGGAGAGGGGTTCAGCGGTGATCTTGCACTCTGTGAAGGAACGGTCAGTCCGTGTCTCTTCCTTCTGCAGGTAAGGGATCCTTATGAGGAGTAAACGATCAGGATCCAAAAAGTTTTCAGCAAACACAAAATCTGTTTCTCATCCAGTGAGTTAAGACTCTTCCTAGGGAAATTAAAGCTCACGTGAAAAGCATCTTCTTGTAGTAACGACAGTTATCATGGAGAGAGATGGATGTGCCTCCTTTAGTGAACAGGTTACTGTGGAAATGGTGTGTCATCATAGCTGTCTCGCATGTCTCGTCCAATAGGAGTCCGTTGTTTAGATTCAACTGATGGTTCAAACGAGATGTCGTCTCAATTTCACATTCAGGTGTGAATTAACGGTTGTGTCAGCTTGGCAACTTCCTATTGTCTGTTCTTTGTTTCTCAGTCAAGCCTCTTAGGCTTTGGCCTTTCCAGGTAGGCCTGTCTTTGTCCCTCACACATGGTGAGGTTAGGTGAGGCCCAACACAAGTTAAATAAAAATCATATTGCAAACTGAAATTCATAAACTACTTCTGTATCAATAATGTGCCAAAATGGCCATAAATGTCCAAATTTCAGCATGGTTCATTGAAGGAAAATAGTACATGCAGCTTCTTCTCAGCTTTTAAAAATGTATTCTGTGTGTTTAGATAGTGGAAGTATTCCAATCATTTATGTACTTAGTAAAAATTATACCGAATTGTAAAGATACGCCATTAAGTTAAAGTCCTGCATTCAAAACTTTACTTGAAGCTGCCCTAATCAATATTTTTATATTAAAAATTGATGAAATTACTATATGTAATGTGAAAGATGTCGCTCATAGTGATGAACCCACAGAGAATTATCACTGACTCTGCAGGTCCCCTCAGCTCTATGGAGCTTTTTAATGTCTCATAGCTTATTTTATTTTTGGTTTTCTACACTCTCATCAACCTTGTTTCCAGCAGCAGAAGGCAGCTGTTTTCAGCTTTTGAAAAAGCTCTGAAAAAGCCGCTGTACACGAGCTGCTCAGCAGCAAACAGCAGACAGAGACAGTCAGAGAGCAGCTGGTGAACATAGTGGAGCATTTAGCAGCTAAAGAGCCAGATATTTCTCTCAGGAGCTGCTGGAGACCGACCATTTAAGTATCTAAAGTAAAGTATATGCAGAATGACTCCTTTCAGAGTTTTATAGTAGATTATTTTATGTTTGAAGCATTAACATGTATGCAGTATTTTAATGGTAAGCTTGGTGAGGTGGAGCTGATTCAAACTACATTTTATGTTGTTGGGTAGTATAATTTTTATCAATACACCATGTTTTATAAACTAATAAACTAATCCTTTGTTTTGGATGAAAATGTTATTCTGAAAAATATCTTTAGCTGTCAAGTAAATGTAGTGGAGTAAGAAGTCCAACATTTCCCTCTGTGGAGTAAATATATAAAGTAGCATACAATACTGGAAATATACTTAAAGTGACAAAATAGGACTTGTGTAAATATACTTATTTACTTTCCACCACTAATAACAGCTACAACCAAACTAATTACACACTATCTGTCTCTCTCTCTCCAGTTATTTCATACATGGGTGAAAGAATGTGGTTAAATACTGCAGCTTAGAGCAGAGCTGATATGTTTGTATTTGAGTGTGTGGGATGTGTGTAGCTGGTATCCCAACATCTGTATCATCAGTACCAATGGCTTAGAATGTGAAGAATAAAAATGCTGTAGTGGGAAGTTAGACCAATCTGTTGGCTGAAAAACTGAAGTAGAGGAGGGGGAGTCTCTCTCTCTCTGATTCTCACAAATTCACTTTATTACACAAACTATGGCTTCTTTGCTCAAAATGCTAAACACACAGTGACACTGTGCTTAGAATTTTGCTATCAGCAGAGTACAGTACATTTAAAAAGTAATCAAATACTGATGTGATCAACAAAAACTTTATGAAATCTTTATTAAATCTTTATGGAAAAAGTGATAGGATAAATAAAGTTCTATCTTATCTTATATTGAGGGAAATGGGGGAAAAAAGTAGGAAAGAGAGCAAATATAAAGAGTGCAAATATAAAATATCAATAACAGATATCCAAAATGTACACAATGCCAAAAATATAAAGAAGGTTAACGGTTAACAATAAGGATCCAGAGAGAAACTAAACGAACAGAGCAGAACAGAGCAGAAATGGAGGCTGGAGCTACCTCAGCACCCCAGGCCCCTGCTGTCCATCTCTTAGCATGAGGTAGAAGTTATACTTTTCAATATAGTCAGAGATTTCTTGGAGCCAGTATCTGGTGGTAGTTAGTGGTACTGCATCTCCACATACAGTCTCTTCCACATTGTTTAACTCACGTTTTAACTTTAACTTTGGGCCACAGGGGTGGCCATTTGGTTGAGATCCACAGAGTCAGACAGTCCTCACTCCCACCCTGATGTTACATTCACTCATGGCAAACACTGTGCCTGTGGCTCTACACACACAAATCTATAAAAGCAAATATAGCAGTCATAAAACTCAACAGGCCTGCAGGCAGGTGCAGCTGTGAAGGCAGGCAGGTGCACTGGAGGAAAACAGTGAACATGTAGTGTAGCAGCTTTGCTAATGTCCCTCCTCATAGGGCTGGAGGGCTCCTAGCACCTCCCACTTCTGTATTTTTAATTGGTTTGCTATAAAATATAAGCAGCCGAGCTGCAAACATGTAACGTTCCTCTCCTGCCTACCCTCCTGGTACTGCAAATGCTGTGACAACTTTGGCTTGTCTGATTAGATGGTTAAGCATCATGATTCTTCTGGTAGGTGCTCACATCAGCTTTCCTGCTAATGCCAAGCTACCAGAGACTGTTATTTCTCAGTGTTGTGTGTGCTAAATACTCCACTCTCGCCTCTGGCCTAATACTTTGTCTGTGAGTGTGAGTGTGTGTGTGTGTGTGTGTGTGTTGGGGGGTTGTTGGATATGTGAACAGTGGGGTCACATTTCAGGTTGCACTCTGGGAAATGACAGGCCACCTCAGCTTTATAAAAACTTGATTGTTTTCAGGGGAAAGCTGAGAGTGCTAACTGACAGGCGAGTATGAGGGAAGCCAGGGTCACAATCTCTGTTCTCCTTCCTGTCTGACCTCATCCTCACCATCTCCAGCCTTTAAAACACCAGCTCCCGCCGAGGACATACTCCGTTTCTATGCTCACCACCATATCTACTATTTATTGAATGTTTTCATAAACTTGTACTGGTCATTTACACCGCTATGCCTTCCAGCAAGACAGTTTTACAAGACCCTCGTCTACCAAGGTGCTCTGAGGCAGTTAGGACTTCCAAACATCACTCCTACTTTTTCTTCCCATGGTCATTTGAATCTGGGATCCTTGTTTTACTTTTAATAAATTCCTTGAGTAGCAAGAAAGAGTTTATTTGGATTTCACAAGATTCTTTCTTTCTTTCTCTCTTTTGTTCTATCTTTTTTCTTTCTTTCTTGCACCTGTAGGGTTTTCTCTTTAATAGACCTCTGTGTGATTTGAACCCTGCAGGTCTTTTCCTTGCAAGTGGATTGCTACCTATAAATACCATTCCTCTCTAACTCTTGAGGCTCTCAGCTTCACACACACACACACACACACACACACACACACACACACACACACACACACACACACACGCACAGACAGTCGTGTTTCAGTTGACATTACATCGACTTACATTCATTTCCTGGAGACTTACCCTAACCATAACCCCTGCTTGCCCAATTCTAACCCGTAGACCACCTCTCTTTTAACCTAACCCTAACCTTAAACCAAGACTTCACCCTAAAATTGTATGATTTACATTATGCTGTTTTGTCCCCAAAAGGAAGGCGAGTCCCCACAATGTGACTGTGTAAACAGATTGATGTCCCAACAACAACACACACCAGTCCCAGCTGGTATGGGTGCCCTTTCTCTGTGGTTACTCCTGGGCATGTCTGATTTTGGGGAGTTCCACTGTGAGGGAATTCAGCTGTGTGTGTGTGTGTGTGTGTGTGTGTGTGTGTGTGTGTCAGGTCGACCATTACTGTATTATTGACATTGTCTGCTGTCTGCATCTCCATTCGTCCAGAATTTTAACTAAAAATGCATCTGCTCTCTTTAGCAGTCAAGAGTACTCTACCCAACACGCTGATACACTGTATATTTAGCCTATTATTCTATTTTTTGACACTGGTCAGAAATCTTCTCCACACAGAAAATTATGAATCCAAGCTGTGAATGAAGAGTGTCATACACAGCAGCAACAAGAGCTCTTCATCAGTGCTGGATGAACCTCCCTGGATCCGCCTATGTCAGCCCTCCATCTGAAAATTTTTCATTTCAGTTGGTCATTGAATGGTGAGAAACGCTTTGCCATCCATATTACTCCTGAGTAGAATATTTAGCATATACATGCATAGTTAGCGAAGATGCCCCTATTTGTTGTGAATGAATGAATGAAATGCAAAATGATGGCTCTGTAGCATTAGCTAGTGCCATACAACGGACGAAAATAGATAACCGCAGCCAACGCTCAACACCAATAACCTCAATAATCTCCCTCGGTTGACACTCAACACCCGCGGCCTAAACTAAACACCCACGGCTGCCAACAATCACCTGCGCACGACGCTCATGTGGGGTGTAAATAGCCGAATGGCTGCCTCTGACCATCTTCACCAGGTTGCAAATTCTCTGCGGGTTTTAACCCTCATGAGGGCCCTCCTCTACAAGCGGAGTCCACCGCAGTTGGAAAATAAAATAATGATAGAGATTAAAATGGGGGAAAGAGTAGAGAGAGAGAGAGAGAGAGAGAGAGAGAGAGAGAGATATCAAATTTAGGCGATATATGGTTAACTAGCTAAGTGCAAAAGGCTAAATAGAGACGACTTGGCTCAGACTCAAAGAGGCAGATTGAGTGGGAGCCAAGAGGTTTTGCTGCAACTGTTTATGTGGGTCCTGGATTTGGTTCACGGAAATAATTGCGTAATTTTCACAATAAATATCAGTAATAAATATCAGAGCGTAACCACGCCCAGTTCAAACCCAATATCAGGAAAGTGTACAAAAATTTAAATGACAATATTTTGAATGCTTACTATTATGTACATAAGACCATTAATTACATATTTAGAAGGCTATTGTGGATTTCGTTCGCCAGTGGCTTTAAGTTTCTAGTTTCTCAAGTATGACTATTCTGTGGTTTCCTCAGTCTTCTATGATAGTAAACTGAATATCTTTGGGTTTTGGACTGTTGGTCGGCCAAAACAAGATATCTAAAGATGTCACCTTGTACTCTGAGAAACATTCGCACTATTTTCTGACTTTTTATAGACCAAATGATTAATCGATTCATTGAGAAAATAATCTGAAGATTAATTGATAATGAAAATAATTGTTAGTTGCAGCCCTATAAAAATTATGATGCCAATAAATAATTAATAATTAAGACACTAAGTTTCAGTATACTTTGGTACAATCGAAATCTCAACCAGTCTTCAAAACTACAGTACTAAATAGATATTTTGTGTTTGCTATTAAAAATTATCTGACTCCCATATCAGGAGGATGACATCGCTGGTCAGTGCTTTCCAAATCTGTTACAAATCACTGTTACAAAAATCATACGACCATTTTATGATCTGCCATTACTATTGTTAAGATTTGGTTAGGTTTAGGCACAAAAACTATTTGGTTAAGTTCAGGGAAACACTGTGGTTTGGGTCAAAATAAGTTTAGAAAACCTTCGTCATCATGGTTAAAAGAAGAACTACTTGGTAAAGTTCTCTGCAGGACTGCCTGTCTGACATAAAAAATTGGATGTCGATAAATTTTCTTCAGCTCAACTCAAATAAAACTGAAATCCTTGTTATTGGGCCCCAACACATCACTAAACAAATACTGCCATCCACTGGTAACCTGTCACAACATATCAAGCCTGCTGCACGAAATCTTGGTGTCCTGTTTGATAGCAATTTATGTTTTGAGCAACATATCACTAAGCTTGTCCAATCATGTTTCTATCACCTCAGAAATATTGCAAAAATACGATCTATTTTAAATCTTAGTGATGCAGAAACTGTTGTGCATGCTTTTATCTCCTCACGCCTTGATTATTGTAACAGCCTGTTCACTTGTCTTAATCAAAAACTCTGACACGACTGCAGACTGTACAAAACTCAGCTGCTAGGCTGTTAACCAGGACCAAGAAGTATGACCACATAACACCTGTTTTAGCCTCTTTACACTGGCTCCCTGTTGGTTTTAGGATTGATTTTAAGATCTTGTTGATTACTTTTAAGGCTCTTCATGGCCTGGCCCCAGATTATATTTTAGACCTTGTAATCCCTTATGAACCTTCACGTAGTTTGAGATCTTCGGGCAGGGGTCTCCTGTCTGTTCCTGAGTCCAGGATGAAAACTAAGGGGGACAGAGCTTTTGCCATCAGGGCCCCGAGGCTCTGGAACAACTTGCCCGAAGAAATTAGATTGTCTGAGTCAGTGTCTTCGTTTAAATCTCGTCTCAAAACACATTTTTATCTGAAAGCAGATCCTGATTTTACCTGAACTGGCTGTTTATTTTACTATTTATTTTATTGCTTTTCTGTATTTCATGTGTTTTATTTCTTTATATTTCGTCATTCACTGTGTTATTTTATTTTTCTTGTTGTGAAGCACTTTGTACTTTGTTTTGATAAGTGCTCTATAAATAAAGTTTTATTATTATTATTATAAAGTTTAGGGAATGATCATGGTTGATCATGGTATTGGTTGATGACACCAATGCTGACTGTTGGTAGGAAATAGAAACAAACAGCAAAATCCAGTTCGAAAGACAACTCATCAATCTACCCTCCAACATCGACCTCCTTCCTACAGCGTTTTATGGCTCTATAACAATGTCATGCCACTTTAATCTTTGCTCTTGACATACAAGAGTCATAATTCATACAGCCACTTGAAGTCCTTCACAGATAAATGTAAACATGGGCTGTAGTTAGGCATTTGACCGATGGATGGTGTCATTGTTCTTGGGAGGACCTGGGTCTGCATGGCACACAGTTTCTTCGGGTGCACTGTAAAAATATTGCTCTTCTTCTGTTGAATTTCTGAGTAGCTGCTTTAGGCGTGTTTTCTGTCCCCAATGGGAGATACACGAGTAATTTTCAACTGAAGTCTGTATTATTAAAACGCACATACTGCTACCACCAGTAACCACAGATGTCACCAAACCAACCAGAATTGAAATCTGGCCTACTAACTCATCGACATCACCGTCCTCAGGCATTGCCACTCGTTGAGCAAACATCTTCAGTCAGTTCCATCTAAATTTACAATAAAAGAAGCTGAGAGTGTCTCCATTCAAACACTGTCCCTCTGCCCATTTGTCCTTGAGATGAATGATCCACTTTTGACTTCATGGAGCTATTCTGGTCATTGACAGCAGCTCCAGTTTTTCAGCATCTCTCTGTCTGTCTCTCTAATAGTGAGCGAGACATAGAGAGACAGAGTTTCAGTGGCTCTCTGAGGACAAGAGGAGTTCATAATGAATATGTATCCCTGAAAGTTGACGAGGAGGAATCGAATTAGGCCAGTCTGTCTCTGCTGACACAGTGAAGGCCTGACCTTTCTACTGATGACTGCTGGAGCTTGTAATCTGCTGCTCTCAGACCGAGAGAGTGTGTGTATGCATGTGTTTGTGTGTGTGTGGGAGAGGCATCTTTCTCCTGCTAATATATCCTCCCCAATGACGTATTGCCATTTTGCATGTGTGAGTGGTAAAAGAGTATCTAGCAAAGGAGAGGAAAATGCAGGAAAGTGGAAAATCACTCTGATGGCTTGTGTGAGAAGAAGAAAATTTTGAAAAAAGAGCAGAGAGGGAGAGAGAAATTTAAGAGAAAGATTAAAAAGAAGAGGGAATAGGAGTCACACACATGTGTGACAGGAAACAGAGATCCATTAGTCTGAGAGCCTCCTCTCAGTGTGTGTGTTTGGCAGGTTAGAGTTTAAAGGGCCAGTATACCCATCCAACAGCCTGAGTTGAGTTCCAGATGTATGACAATGTTTCATGTTCAGCTTGATTTCTTTTTCTGATGACAACAGAATCTTAACCTAACCTAAATTTGTTGTCATGGCTGTTCCTCAAGTGTTCCACCCTCCCTCTCACTGCCAACTCCCTCTGTTGGCCAACCTTAAATGTGTTTTAGCCCAATTGCTACAAATCACATGTACTTTTCAAAACTGCTGACCATTTTCCAAAGAGAGTTGTTGTTGAAAGTTGTCCCACTTTCCAAGGCAGCCACTGATTTCACTTCATTTCCAAATTATTCATAGTGACACATCACACACACATCTCAGAGTCAGTGTGGATTGTTATGATCAAATGGAAGACTATCTGTTCCATGACATGGGCAAGTGTTCAAAAAGGCGTTGGATTGCCCTTTAGTTTCTAACTGCTCTTTCAAACTCCACCTCCAGTTTGTAATGCAGGCTTTCTATTAAGAATTTGTCCCTAACCCTTGATGATCACCCTGATACCATCACTGACATCATCAGGATTATTTTCTCAGACTTCACAATGCTCCTCCAGAGCCACACAAGACATTATACAACTATTTGTATTATTCACAGGCTGATATTTTTGTATCTTGATGTATGAAATCAGTTAAGTGCCCCTTTAAAACTTGTTTTACTTATTATTGCTATTATATGAATGCAGTTCAATCTGCATGTTCAACTGCCAACTGTTTCTCTGGTGAAAGGTACATTATCTTTGCATTGCAGTGCAGCAGATGTGATATATACTGTGATGGATTGCCAAACTCGAATCGTGAGAAAATTTGTTAACAAGTGCACTTGACTATTTTTTTCAATGCAGTGCAAGGATGCTAGAACTTCAAAACTGAAACAAACATATGACTTGTGTATAAAATATTATGTAAAAGTACCCAGTGGGGTTAGTAGTGCTATGGAGCTATGGAGTTTTTATGAGCAGGTAACGGCCCAAGAAATGTGGCAGTGTGCCAGCAAAGGCAAGAAGGAAGACTGCCAGCAAGCTAACAACGTAGGTTTCAAATTATTGCGAAATTCAGCTCTGCAAATATTTGCAGGAAAGAAAAAGTCCCTATGAGTAAGTTGCTTCAGAATTTTTTTAAATTTCAGCGCTGTGAGCACCACACACTAAATTCACCTCCACTATATTGAGTTGGAGGCAGAAATTTCAGACAGAACTTGGACAAATAAAACCACAATTTTCACCATAAATTGACACAATTGGTGCATGAAAATCAGAATTAGAATCAGAAATACATTATTGATCTCCAAAGGGAAACTCTTTGTTACAGCAGCTCACTGTCACGGCAGTGCACACAGGAAAGTACTAGCAAAAAATATAATACAATTCACTATAATACAGGTCAGAAAATAAATTATGTACCAGGTGGGTATAAGTATAAAATAAATGCGAAGTACCAAGTGGGTTTACCGGTTGATGATGATAATACGGTATAATAATACAATGTAATAACATAAGTAATAAGTAATAGTGCATGTACTGTCAAGTTAAGTGTAGCCTATTAAGATTATTATGAGACAGTGGATATTGCACAGCAGTAATAGAGGTATTAATAAATATCAATATCAATAAATAGGAAAAACTAGAATATTGCATCAGAGTATTAAAACAGGATATTGCACAATTATTTCAAGTATTGCAGAGATGTAATGATCAATGTCCAGTTTAATGACTTAAATTCTGAAAAAGACCCCACGCTTATGTCATGGTAAATGGACTGTCCACTTACATAGTGCCTTTCCCGTTTTTTTCGACGAATAAAATTGCATCAACTACATATCACATTCACCCACTGATGGCAGGTGCCAACTGCTCATCAATTGAAAGAAAGTAACGCATTCACATACACTCAGGACATTGCGACGTGTGGGCTGGCTGAAGCTGGAATTGAACCGCCACCCTTCCGATTGGTGGACGACCTGCTCTACCACTAAGCCACAGTCATCCCACGTGTTCCCCCCAATGTTGAAATGAAACCTACACCCTTGCTCGCAG
The DNA here is from genome assembly GCF_020085105.1 of Siniperca chuatsi. Classification (NCBI taxonomy): domain Eukaryota; kingdom Metazoa; phylum Chordata; class Actinopteri; order Centrarchiformes; family Sinipercidae; genus Siniperca; species Siniperca chuatsi. Next base: position 509,395 of record NC_058048.1, read on the forward strand.
GGCAAAGACGGAGTGAGGAGAAGGGTGTGTGGGGGGCAGGACTTAAACAATGCCATGCTTACCCCTGTGAGGGTGACTGGTGCAGGCTCGTTTTACCTCTGTGTTCATGGCACTGTTCATAGAGACAAAGGAGTCTTTTGTGGGCCAAAAGCCCCCCTAACACCCCTCAACCTTGGAGCCTTTACCCCCCCTTACAGCAGCACAAGGGAGGCACAGACAGCAGATTATATGGGCATGCTTGGCACCAAGAAAAACATCTCTTACACATAAAATGGCTACACTGCTCTGAACAGAAGGGGGCAGTTTCTGTGACCAGGACTCAAATACCTTTGAATGCTTAGACTCAACTGGTGTATTGTTTAAGATTGGATATTGTACAAGAGGAGGATCAGAATCAGAATCAGAAATACTTTATTGATCCCAGACGGGAAACTGTTACAGCAGCTCACATTTACGTCAGTGCACACAAGAATAGAAGTACTAGCAAAAAAAGCTATGGAGTTTTTATGAAACTTCAAGTTGGTTTTAATGTAGAATTTATAAACCTGTGAAGGTTCATTGTAACTTATATAACAACCTAAAATTTACATTTAAAAACATGGATGACAACACACATACAAGGTGAAATTTCACTCTGCTTAAATGTGGCATTTATTTTGTTTGCTCCCAGGTAAATGTTCTCCTGTTTTTGCCTGCAGTAAGTTTAGTTCGGCCAATCATAACAAGCAACGTCACACATAGTAACAGCTACATAACAACTTATTTCTAACAGCAATGGTGGAACACCTTATTGTTTGTGTCTCGCAGCAGCTGGCGATCTTTGATAAAGCCCATAAAAACTACACCCAAATATTGGCTATTGGGACTCACTTTGCAGTCAAATGAGAACACGTTCTTATAAATAAATAGCTTTCCACCATTTAGCAGAGCAAGGACCATCGAGTCAGTATTTCTTTCTGTACTGGAATACGGGGACATAATAAATGGAAATGCAGCTGGCACCACTCTGAACCCATTAGAAGCAGTTTATCATTCAACACTCATTGCTGGTGATAGGTTTGATACTCATCACTGTACTCTCACTTCTATTCAATTCAATTTTATTCATATTGCGCCAATTCATAATAGAAGTTATCTCAATGCACTTTTCTTATAGAGCAGGTCTACGTACTCGTCGTACTCTTTATAATATTATTTACAGAGACCCAACAAATCCCACCATGAGCAAGCATTTGGTGACAGTGGCAAGAAAAAACAGGCAGAAACCTCGGGCAGAACCAGGCTCAATGGTGGGTGGCCATCCGCGGCTGCCGTGTTAGGTTGTGAGAGAGAGAGAGAGAGAGAGAGAAGGGTTCGTAGAGAGAGATGGAGAGAGAGATGGAGAGAGAGGGAGAGGTTTAGAGAGCGGTTGGGGGGGGGGGGATTTTAAATTCTATTCTGGATTTTACAGGGAGCCAGTGCAGAGAAGCTAATATTGAAGAAATATGATCTCTTTTCCTAGTTCTTGTCAGTACACGTGCTGCAGCATTCTGGATCAACTGGAGAGTCTTAAGAGACTTATTCGGGCAGCCTGATAATAAGGAGTTGCAGTAGTCCAACCTAGAAGTAACAAATGCATGGGCTTGTTTTTCGGCATTATTTTGAGACAGGATGTGCCTGATTTTTGCAACGTTGTGTAGGTGAAAGAAGGCAGTCCTTGAAGTTTGTTTCAAATCAAAGATAACTCTGAGGTTCCTTACGGTGGTGTTGGAGGCCAGGACAATGCCATCTAGAGTAACTATACCTTTAGATAATGTGTCTTGAAGTACAATAAGTTCAGTTTTGTCTGAGTTTAACATCAGAGAATTGCAGGTCATCCAGGTCTTTATGTCCTTAAGGCATGCTTGAAGTTTAGCGAACTGGTTAGTTTCATCAGGCTTGATCGATAGATATAATTGGGTATCATCCGCATAACAATGAAGGTTTATGGAGTGTTTCCTAATAATATTGCCCAGAGGAAGCATATATAAGGTAAACAGAATCGGTCCAAGCACAGAACCTTGCGGAACTCCGTGACTAACCTTGGTGCACACGGAGGACTCACTGTTAACATGTACAAACTGAGATCGATCTGATAGATAGGATTTTAAACCAGCTTAGTGCGGTTCCTGTAAAACTAATTACATGTTCCAGTCTCTGTAATAGGATGTGATGGTCAGTGGTGTCAAAGCAGCACTAAGATCTTAGAGTCTTTAACTGTAGAACACCCCCACCCACCCACTAGGTTTCCCAGAAAACATTTACATGAAAAATACTCTGCACTGCACTGAAAAAGGACATTTGAAAATTAACATTTCTTTTCAGTAAGTGTCGCTGCTAATCTGGATAATCCACAGTTTTGTGTTCAAAGTAAACAGACCTTTTTAAATTCTGTTATAGTTTCTGAGTCTCTGGTTTGGTAGTTTTGCCCTGCTAAGAGTTTGTCCCTTTCACTCAATAGCCACTGGCCTTTGCTGCTCTTATTCAAGGTGGATTGTTCACATACGCTGAATTTGACTTAAGTGTTATCATGCAGTGATAGCCCATTTGAACGTGTCCCAGGTGAAAGAAAAAGAGGTTAGAGTAGAGGAAGTCTGCATACAGTAAATGTGTGACTGCTGAGTAGACTGCTCAGTGAAGCTAAATTCAGTTATTAGTCACTACCGACAAATAAACGGCTATTTCTGGAGAATGAGCCTGCAGGGACACATCTATTTTCAAAATGGCTTACGCTGACTATCACACAGAGGATTTATTCATTGGGTGCCGCAGACTGGAAAATACATCCATGGTGCTACAGTTTATGGACTAACCGCAACAGTCATTTTATTTTTAAGGCAGGACACTTAATAGTCTCTTAAATACTAACAGGCTAATATAATAATAACCAACATTTTTAACTTAGTATTCTTGGAGAGTCCTAGTTGCTGACCATCATATTATTATACTTATATGGACCACCCTATCCCACAGTCAGACCCTCTGATGAAACCTCCCAGCTGAAAAACTACAAACTCCATCATCTTTCTGTAAAACATCCAATTTTTCAGTTTCAGAGGAAGTTTCTCCTCCTGTGTCCCTATGCAAGGTACAAGGTTAATTTATCGTTATACAACACAAGGTTGTACAACAAAATTAAGTTAGTAGTCCTTCATGCTGCACACATACAATATATACATCCTACAGTTATTTACATATATACATACACGGATACACCCAGGAAATAATTCAGTGCATTTTTTTTATTTGTGTCTGGGGGAATGCAAGACATCAGCATCAAAACAGCGAAGATAATTATATGGTTGTTATCTTCACATAAAATGTTCAACATCTGGAAACAGTGTTCATCCACTTTGACTGCATTTGAGCACCAAGCACCATCGATGTAAACACAGAGTCCGCCTCCCCTCATCCTGCTGGAGTCTTGCGCTCCTTCAGCACGCAACACGGTCCGCCCGTCGAGTGCTTGATCCGGGATGTTGGTAGAGCAGGTCTCTGCAAAGATGTGGGCACAACAGTATCTGATTTCCTGTTGGTTGGCCAGCCTGAGTCCCATTTCATCCAGACCGGACATTAATCAGGAGCAGCCTTTAGTCCAAACTGGGCCAGCATAGCTCTTATCCCAGCTGTCTGGGTGCTAGCCTGCAGGCCACAGCATCTACATGCGCAGCCGTTGCCACAGTCAAAATCTCCTGATCCAGTCGATTTGAACAAGTTTGGCTTAGCCCTTTAAATCAACTCCAATCAGACATCATTTAATGATGTTTCAGCAATAAAGACAGAAAAAACTAACAGTTTAAAACAAAAATATAGCAAGGAGTAACCAGCCGCTGCATCTACATGTGCAGCCGTACCAACCTGTCAGAACGGCATTACAGACTGAGCATGAGGACATCAACAATTATGTTTAGTAGAAATGCTAACTTTACAAATTTAGCTGCATTATATCTAACTCTTAGAAAGAACAAGTTTGTGTGAGAGGTTTGAACACTTTGGATCAAGTGAGTAAGTGGAACTTGAGTTGAGATGGATTTGTCAAACTGCTGTTTCCAAAGTCAACAATGAACTTTCAGGATCAAGTTTTAAGCCAATATGGACGAGAACTTGTAAAAATCTCCAACCAATGGAAAGTTTCAACAACTACAGTTCCACAACAACTGAGCAACAATGAAGACTGTGTGTGATATTGTTCCAAGCTAGTAAGTGGACCTAAGTTGAGATTGTTTTGTCACAGACACTGCACAGTGCAGTGCTGTATTTGATGTCTGATAAAGCCACAAACAGATCTACAGGTGTTACTCAAACTGGACTTCCTGGGTGGTATTTTATGGTCACTAATTTCACCAATGCAGCACCTTGCGTTTTTTTTCTCCTTTTTATGGAGTTCCAATTTGGTCTGTGCGCCCAGTTAAACTCTAAAGCTCTAAAGGGAATGTGGATGAGGAGGAGCATAATTGACTTCATGAAATTTCTTGGCAATGTGCCACTTAGATTTTGCACTTGTCTTGAATAGATGCGGACATTTGTTCACATTAGGACAGTACTTGACGGTACTTGAGCCTTGACTGATGCTGTTTCACATGAACACAAAGACAAGAACACAGAGTGAGACTGCTGGACACAGACAAACCTGGCAAGCCAGAGAAGACAAACTGAGTCAGATCTGCCAACAACATGCGATAGAGATGGAGCAACACTTCCTGCCACACTGCAGCCTGTAGAAAGACACAAGAACCAAGTTCTTTACCAAAATAAAACTCAAATATCACAGATTGGACACACTCAGACCAAAACAAAATCCATGAGTAACTTCTGGGAAATGACATTGGAATGGAAGCAGCAGAATCTGTCAGAGCACGTCACAGCCTGAGGAGAAACCTCAATGCATGAAACTACTGAGCTCCTTCGAAATCAGACTCCTTTTGGTTATGTCATCTTCCATGGCTAATTCACATTATCACAGCCAATTCCTTATAGTATATGAGGGTAGGATTGTACAGAAGCTGTAGGCTATAGTGTAGGCAAGTTTGTGTCTATAAATGTAGCTGTAATATGCGGACCATGTGTTCTTTTTTTTCTTACATTATGAACTGTTAGACCGCTGTAACCTTGTACAACCTGCTTTTGCAATACGATGTTAAATGATACTCATGTCAATAAAGCAAACTTGAATTTGACAGAATTTCACCTCAGCTGGTGAGAGCGATAGCTCTCTCTCTCTCCTTGCTCATGCCTAATGTCTCTCGGCCTCTGTCTGTGTGAGCGCTCATGTGATGACGGTTCAGCAGGAGGAGTCGAGAGAGCTAGACATAGACACTGAGAGAGAGAGGGGGGGGCAGACAGGACTGGGATCGTGGACACAGACGGAGCGGGAGTTTATCGGGGGTTTCGGGGAGATGCCGTCCCCACCGAGGAGATGGATCAGAGAGCAGCCTCTGAGCTCTGTAACCTCGTAAGTCCACTCATGTTCTGCTTACTCTGCCGCTGGTCTCTCATGTACCGTCCCCGTTACTGCCTCAGTAGGCTAGTCCGTAGGACAGATACAGAATATCTCAAGTTATCATTTCCTAGTAAAAAGCATCCTGACCTCAGATGTTCCGCTCTACGCTAAGATTCCACCGAGAAGCAGCAGCAGTTCACAGAGAACTCATGTCGGCTACCGCTCTCTGTACAAAGACTGGAACTGATCAGCAGCTTAAAACAGCTCCATGTTCTTTTTGTTGGAACACTTAAAGAGCAGTTGGAATACTGGAATCAGCTGATAAAATGTCCACCATGTGGAAGTTTTTAAATCAACCCGGGTTGCTAAATCCCACAAATTCACAATAAAATGAAATAAAATGCAGTATAATACCTCAGTGTCCTCAGTGGTAGCTAGGCTGCTGTTTTTTAATTGTTGGAGCATCATGCTGCTGTCTGTTATCTTTCTGTTTGGGTCAACTACATTAGAAATCTGGTTGAATCATCCCCAGGTCTATTTGGTGTGTCCCCTGACTCAGACTGACTTTTTTGGTTTGTGTTTTGTTTTTTATTCCCCTGACAATTGCCCTAATTCATTTCACTGAGTTGGAACTCAGTGAATTAAGGTAATTTCCTGTGAAACAAAATTACTGTCAAGTGTGTCAGACTGAAGTACAGGATGGGTCAGTCCAGGCAGCTGTAAGATGAATATGTGTATGTGCACATATTCTGCTTCTGATGAGATGCTCTAATGTATTCTTTGATTTTAATTCTTGTTTAACCAAGAAAGCTGTGGCGGCTAGTCAATAGAGGGCGCTAGGGCGCCCTCCCCCCCTTGTGCCACAAAAACAAAACATTACTACTACTACTAATAATAATAAATTAAATGAATTATTTTGTGTTTGAAATGGAGTGCACCCAGTAATATGTGTAAAATATGATAGAAAATCATCTGCAACATATATGCTTTTCCTACACATCCCCTCCGCCTGTCTGCAGGTCTCAGCAGCTCTGAGTCGACGGAGAAACCGCCCACAGGAGGCGGGTCTGTGTAGCAGTTTAGCCAAAGATATGAACGTATGACATAAAATTTTGCCAATCAGCGTCCTCAAATCTAATCCGAAAGGTCAACCAGATCAACCTGACGTCGCAGTCAGACAGCAGGTTAGCGAGAAAGAGAAGCAGTGTGTGCGAGGCTTCTCTCTGCTACACCAGGAAGGCCTGGTTAGCTGGCTACAGTCATGCTGATGCCTTATTTTGCTTCCTGTGCTTGCTTTTTAAACAACGGGGACAGATCCAGCATGGACAGTTACAGGAGTGAGGGATATGAAGCACCTGAGAAAGTAAGGACACATGAGGACACACATGGATAATTCTGTCCAGCTAACGTTAGCCACATTAGGCAGAGTGAACGTCACTAGGCAGATGGACGCCGGCCACAGGATTGCAGTGAGGAAACACAGTGAGGAGGTGGATAAAAACAGGCTCATTTAATCCAAAATAATTGACCGTGTGAAGTTTTGTGGGGCTTTTGAGTTGCCCTTGCGAGGGCATGACGAGACTGACTCCTCGGACAACCCTGGCATTTTCAAGGGATTGGTGGATTTTGTAGCCTAGACAGTGTGCTGGAGGAGCAGCTTGACAGCTAACTTCCTGTTTTTTTAAAAGCAGTCAAAGACGGTACAAACAGAGCTGTTGGACTGCATGCTGTCACTGCTAAAGGATTACATTGTAACTGTTTTGTATTGGTAAATGGACTGTACTTGTATAGCGCCTTTCTAGTCTTCCGACCACTCAAAGCGCTTCACACTACATATCACATTCACCCCATTCACACACTGATGGCAGATGCTAACTGCTCATCAGTCCAAAGAAACTAATCATTCACACACACTGACACACCGAAGGCACAGCCCTTGAGACTCCCAAGGACACTTAAACATGTGGGCTGGGATAACCCCTTCAGGTTATCAGGGACCCCACAATTTATTTTTAAGTATAATTCAATTTAATTCACTTGTGAGAGAGTTTTGAAGCAGAAGTTTGCTAGAGTTTACTATCTCTACACCTCAGAGCACTTGATTCCCATGCTTATGTCCATTCAAGTGTCATGTTTTATACTGAATTCGCCTGTGTGGGTGACCAAAATAAGATGCACTGATGTGTTTGTCAAGGCATTACTTACTGCTTTGTTTTGTGTTGGATAAAAATAGTTAAATATTTATCTGCAAAGTAGGAATTCCTTTATGATACCTTCACTTTTTTGCATTAAATCATACTGCGATGTTTGCTGAAATTGATTGGATGTGGCACAGCCCTATCTAGAAAATTTTCCACTAGCTGCCAATGGTTAAAATACAGTTTTTTTTAAATGAACAAGCCTCAAAACCATATGAATCCACCTTGAAACTATCATGTGAACAGCACCCAAATCAAAAGGCCAAATCAGCATATGCTGGTTACTGTCACTCAGCTCGGTGCTGATATCCTATAAGAGGTTCCAGCCAGTGTGAAATGTTAGCTTATCAGCATCAGATTACAGTCTGCTGGTTGGATCTGATAAGTGTAACAGTATTCCAGGTTGTGTGGATGTGGGTTGCTGTTGTTGCCTTGAGTCCAGTCCAAGGTCAGACAGGGCTACAGGCTTGACCCAAAACGTTTGCTTTGCAACATGTTAAAGGCAGAACAAACATTTCAGGTCTCCTTCATGCCATCAAACACTGGCTGCTAATTTGACACTCTGGACTGGACTGTTGACTGATTTTACCTTTAGTTAGAGGGAATGTCATTTTCTCACCAACTTGTTAATGTGTACATGTGTACATCAGTGCTGTCATATCAGTTCAGTTTTTAGCCACACTGATGGTATGGATGTAGGGATGTCAGTGTTGGTTGCTTGGTTGTTCTGCCAGTCATTCTACCAGACTGAACAGCTATTGGACTTATTGCCATGAACTATTTTGTCTCGTACCACCACAAGGTTGACATTTTTGGTTTAGACTGAAATATCTCAACGACTACTGGATGGATTGCCATGAAATGTGGTACAGACATTCACGTTCCTCACAGGATGAATTATAATAACTCTGCTGCTTTGAGTTTCTGTACATAAACGCTGTTTTCATTAGTTGACAAAACAATCTCATTTAGTCAATTTAGTAGCTGGTTTAAAGCTTTTGATTGTATCACAATCACAATCAAAATACTATCTTTTATTTGAGAATTGGTTTGCTCTACTGATGTAAATGTCTTTGTGTTCTTCTAACTGTTCCAAATCCAAATCACATTCTCCCCAGGCTTTATATCAACAGTCCAGTGTTTAGTTTAGATCATAAATGTGATTTCTTTGCTCAGGGTGAACTGATTGTGAGAATATCTCTGTCCAGGAACAGATTAAAAGCTGCGTCAGTCCACAGTGAGTTAGGAGGACACATTGATCTGCACTCACACTGACTGTGCATTTGACTGAGCTCCAGCCCACTGCTGGCAGAGAGATGCCTGGAATTCTTGAAAAAGAGTTGCCTACCTGGAGCTACCTCTTACACTTACAAACAGCAGTTAAAAGTTCGTGTGTTTGTGAGGGCTACAGAGGGATGCCTGGAGGAGGAGCAGGCAGGGCTCCAGATGTTGCTGTAGCCTGGGGAAACCTGTGTCTCCCCCCCTCACTGAGTGTCAGAATAGGGTCTTATACTTAACATCTCTGCTGACCAGTTTTCAAAGATTATCATAGTGTTTTGCAATTTTAATGTGTTCTATGGTGGCCCTGAGAGCTCAACACACTGCAACTTAAGACAACACATGCAAATAGACAAAACACAAGCACATTAAGAAAACATTTTCACCAACACATGAGCAGCATTTAGAAAAAATCCTGCAAATAGAAAAAACACAACCAAATACAGAAACGGTGCACAGACAACAACAAGGGACACAGTTTCCAGGGGACACTAAAAAGTGATGCACATGGCTGGGACATGCCATGGTTTGTGACTCATGAAGTAATTGAAGTCCGCTATCTGTAAGTGGTGTTGGAAAAGGAGCTAAAATCCATGTTTTTTTGGTGGGACAAAAAGTGTGTCCCAGCCCTGTCCGCTGTACAGCGTTTCTGTATTTGGTTGTGTTTTTTGTATTTGCAGCGTGTTTCTCTATTTACAGTGTGTTTTCTAAATGCTGCTCGTGTTGTCAGTTGATGAAGATGTTTTCTTAATTTGCATGTGTTTTCTTAAGGTGCAGTGCGTTGAGCTCTCAGGGCCACCGTATATTTCTCCTAAGTTGCAGGCAGCTAGTTGTTTCTAGCTAGTTGTTACTAGAAGCAAATCTGAAATGCTGGAATTGATCATTTCTAGTATGACTGAACAGTGACTGGACAGTACAGGACAAAAAACAACAACAAAGAAAAAGGAGACGCTGCTCGCACACTGAAATTTCCAAGCTCCCAAAAGTTTTTATTAAAATGCCACATTTTGACCTACAAGATCTTGCAAGCATCCATGTGAACAAAAACTGGCTATATATACCTGAAAAAGGTCCACCTACGATTAGGAGATCACGTGATACAAAATAATACATCAGTCAATTTGCTAAATATAGTGAAAACACATAACGTCCAAAAGAAAGGACTGTAGCCATGTAGACATGGAATATGCATTTCTGAATTTTTTTTAAATTTTACTTATATTTTTACATTTTTGTAATACATTTCTATTTTTAAAAAGAAATATGTGTACACTGTGCAGAATATGCATTAGAAGTAGTGATTTGAAGCTTCAGGGTTTCAAACTCAGCAAACACAGTGACATCTGGTGGCTTGTAACACTTATAGCAGCCCTTCAAGACTGGGGCCGAAGCGCCACCACACCTCGCTGATATTACTAGTTTTAATAGTTGTAGTCTCATATGTGTGAAATAAAAGTCCAAGAATCCTGCGTGTTACTATTAAATGTGTATACTTTTGTTCAAAGGTGCTGCATTAAATAAAGATGTGCAATATGTTACAGTAAAATAATTACGTGTTATCCAAAAAGCCTAGATATAAAATATTCTTGCTGACACAAAACATTAATTTACCTTTTTGGTGTAGTTTAGTCACTATTGGCTCATGTTTTTAAACTTCATGGTTGATATTTATGTGACATTTCATATGAGTCGCAATGTGATGTGATTGGAGAGTGATATTCATTAAATTAACTTATTATTTTTATTACATTATTACTTGGTATCAGGAGGAAATGTTCTCATACTTATGATCTTCTTATCCCACTAATGTGCTGATCACACAGTTTAGCTGTAAAACTTTCAAAACTGTCAAACGGAATGAAGCGCATTCTGAAGTACCACTGGCATTTGAAGCTTTGGACATAATCAGTCACGTGATAGTCTTCATTTGACACAAGATCCGGCACAGTGTATTGAAACTGTGCGCTTCACAGGAGTGAAAGAAGCTTTGGAGCTTCGGTATCATCCGCCCATCTCTAATAGGTTGAAACAAGTCAGTATTTGTTGTAGGTCTTGGCACCAGGGAGAGACATATAATCAAAGAGGGAATAAAGGAAATTATATTTTGTAATTATTGTTTTTATAAGAAGGGTTTTATGTCATATTCCTCATTTAAACCATGGGGTGACAGTGTTTTATGTAAAAAAATTCTTCTGACAACTAAAGAAAAGACAGTGGTCTTGGTTAAATATTGAAAAAGCTTCCACTGACTGGAAGCCACCCAAAACCACCATCTTAATCTAACCTTAGCCACGTATTTTAGTAGCTAAACCTAAACCTCACAACCACAACAAGTAGGAGACAGGACTTGTAGCCTATCTCCAGTGTCAAAGTTTAGTTTTTTTTATTTTTTATTTATATAGCACCAATTCATAACAGAAGTTATCTCATTGCACTTTTCCTATAGAGCAGGTCTAGACCGTACTCTTTATAATGTTATTAACAGAGACCCAACAATTTGCACATGAGCAAGCACTTGGCAATAGTGGCAAGGAAAAACTTTTAAGAGACAGAAACCTCGAGCAGAACCAGACTCAGAACCGCCGCTGCCGGTTGGGTTGAGAGAGAGAGAGAAAGTCCAGCACTTGTAAGTTCAACCATCCAACCCTACGTGGCAGCACAATTTTGTTTTGTTTTGCATACAATCGTTAAAACACAATACTTCCCCAAAAACACCATGTTGGAAAAAAAGAATTCACTTGTGAGACCTGAAATAAACACCAAGAAATACCAAAGTGTTTGTCTAAGTTTTATTCTTTGCAAAGAACAGACAATCACGTGCTGACGTGCTGCGGTAAGCGTATTGTCTCATTTCCGGTCACCGGTGTTTGTGTTTTACTAGTAGCGTATTTTTGCTGCTCTAGCTCATCACAGTTAATTTTGTTCGATTCTTCATTATAGTGACAAACTATCTGCTATACATTTATACGTACACTAGTTCTGCTCAAGCACTCATAGCTCTCTCCTTCATTTAACAACTTTCTCGCTAATCCCACAGTTTACACGCTATTCATTTTTTGCTAGCTACCATTCTTTAGCTTAGCAGCAAGCAATGGCTTCTCTCTCTCCCTCTCATTCTCTCTTGCTTGGTGTTTCAAATGTTTAGCTATTCCTCTGCCTCCTTTAGTTATAATGGTACATGTAATAAATGTAGTTTGTGGCATTGGAGGTGAGGCTTAGTGAGTAGCCACTCAGTAGCCAGTGCGGACCGACCACAGGTAGCTCCTGTTAGCCGTTTCCCGGCAGCTCCAGACCAGCCGGGAAACCAGGGAGGCTAGGTGACTGTCCGAAGGCATAGCCCTAAGCAGAAGCCCATGGTTCATGACCAACCTGTTTGTTTCTAACAATTTCTCCCCACTCAGCGACACACCCGCTGAGTAACCAACTCTGATTATTGTCAGCTTCATTTTGAGAATCTTGAAGTTAGCAACACCAGCGACCATAGTCAAATGTATTCCTGGGGCCAGAGTGGGCGACATTGAATCCTATTTAAAACTGCTGGCTAGGGACAAACGTAAATACAGTAAGATCGCTATTCATGTTGGTGGTAATGAAGTTGAGTCAGTGTGTACATATGCAAAGACAATGTCGGACTCCGTAGTTTTCTCTGGGCCCCTGCCAAACCTGACCAGTGATGACATGCTTAGCCGCATGTCTTCATTCCGCTGCTGGCTGTCGAGGTGGTGTCCAGCAAACGATGTGGGCTTTGGAGATAATTGCCGGACTTTTTGGGACCTGGTCTGATTAGGAAAGATGGCATTCATCCCACTTTGGATGGAGCAGCTCTCATATCCAGAAATCTGACTGATTTTATTAGTGGACCTAAACCATGACAACTCAGAGTTGAGACCAGGAGGCAGAGTTGCAGTCCTTCTCTGCGCTTCCAGTGGCAGTTACCCACGCAAAAACCGCCCCCCGACCACTTAAATTAATAAAAACAAAAGTTAACAGAAGAGGTGATATACATAAAAACCTAAACAAGAATGCTGAAATAGAACAATAGGAGAATTAAACGTGGACCCATCAGATCTCTGTCATCTAAAGGTGTACTAGTGAACAATTTAATATCAGAGTATCATACTGACTTATTTTGTCTTACTGAAACCTGGCTGGGTCATGAAGAATATGTAAATGGACTGTATTTATATAGCACCTTTCTAGTCTTTCTGACTACTCAAGCGCTGCAACTACATATCACATTCACACACAAATGGCAGAAGTGCTCATCAAAGTAACTAATCATTCACACACCGAAGGCACAGCCCTCGGGAGCAATTTAGGGTTTAGTGTCTTGCCCAAGGACACTTCGACATGGGGGCTGGCGGAAGCTGGGATCGAACCTTCCGATTAGTGGACGACCCGCTCTACCACTAAGCCACAGTCGCCCTGTGTTACCCTAAATGAATCCACTCCGCCCAGTCATATTAATACTCCCATTCCTCGTGGCATCGGCCGAGGATGTAGTTGCAGCCATTTTCGACTCAAGCCTATTAAATCAACCACAAACTTATAACTAATTCGAAAGTCTTTCACACCCAACCTGGAAAACACAACAGCCAATTCTATTTGTTATTGTGTACATCGCACCTGGTACTTATTCTGAATTTTAATCAAGTTTAGTCATTAAAACAGATAAAGTAATTATTGTAGGTGATTTCCATATTCATGTCGACGTTTAAAATGATAGTAGTGCGTTTATCTCATTATTAGATTCAATTGGCTTTTGTCAGAGTGTACATGAAGTCACTCACTGTTTTAAACACACCCTCGACCTTATTCTGGTATAAGGCATTGAAATTGAACATTTGGTGGTCTTTCCACAGAATCCTTCATTATCAGAATTGGAATCAGAAATACTTTATTAATCCCTGAGGGGAAACTCTTTTGTTACAGCTGCTCAATCACGTCAGTGCACACAGGAATAGAAGTTCTAAGCAAATCAAAATATAATACACTGTAGTACAGGTAAGATAAATTAAGTACAAAGTGGATATAAGTATAAAATTAAAATAAGTGTAAAGTACAAAGTGGATTTACCGGCTGATAAGTATGTATGGTATAATAATACAATGTAATAATATAAGTAATAAGTAATAGTGCATGTACTGTCAAGTTAAGATAATTATGAGATGGTGGATATTGCACAGCAGTAATATAAGGATGAATAAATATCAGTAAATTAAACTGAAAACAGAGTATATTGCACCGGAGTGTTAAACAGATAATATTGCACAATTTTTTCAAGGATTGCAGTGATGTTAATGGTCCAAAGTCCAGTTTAGTAACTTAGGGTCATATAGACTAACACTTAGAGGGCGGAGTTAAAGAGTTTGATTTCCACAGGCAGGAATGACTTCCTGTGGTGCTCTGTGGTGCATTATGGGGGGATGAGTATTTCACTGAAGGTACTCCTTTGTTTGACCAGCACGTCATGGAGTGGATGGGAGACATTGTCCAAGATGGCATGTAGTTTGGCCAGCATCCTCCTCTCTGAAACCACCACCAGAGAGTCCAGCTACATGCCCACAATGTCACTGGCCTTACAGATCAGTTTGTTGAGTCTGTTAGCGTCCACTACCCTCAACCTGCTGCCCCAGCATGCAACAGTAAACAGGATAGCACTGGCCACCACAGACTCATAAAACATCTTCAGCATTGTCTGGCAGATGTTGAAGGTCCTCAGCCTCCTCAGAAAATAGAGGCGGCTCTGGCCCTTCCTGTAAACAGCTTGAGTGTTCTTAGCCCAGTCCAGTTTATTGTCCAAGTGTACTCCCAGGTATTTGTAGTCCTCAACAATGTCCACACTGATGGATGGAAACCAGGGTCGCTGGTTCCTTGGCCCATCGTAGGTCTACAACCAGCTCCTTAGACTATGTCGCATTAAACTGCAGATGGTTCTGCTCACACCATGAGACAAAGTTGCCCACCACAGCCCTGTACTCAGTCTCATCACCACCGCTGATACATCCCACCACAGCAGAGTCATCAGAAAACATCTGAAGGTGGCAGATGGTGAAGAGGAAGGGAGAGAGGACAGTCTCCTGAGGGGCCCCAGTGTTGCTGACCACGCTGTCCGACACAGTGCTGCAGGCGCACATGTTGTGGTCTGCCAGTCAGGTAGTCAACAATCCAGGACACGAGGGCATCGCTGCCAGCTTCTCACCAAGCAGGGCTGGCCAGATGGTGTTGAAAGCACTGGAGAAGTCAAAAAACATGATCCTCACCGTGCTTGCCGGCTTGTTCAGGTGGGTGTGGATGCAGTTCAGCAGGAAGATGATGGCGTCCTCAACTCCCAGCCGGGGCAGGTAGGCGAACTAAAGGGGGTCCAGGAGGGGTCTGACCATGGACCGCAGCTGTTCCAGCACCAGTATGTCCAGGGTCTTCATTATGTGGGAGGTCAGGGCCACTGGTTTGTAGTCCTTGGAGCCACTAGGACGCGGCGTCTTCGGCACAGGAACGAGGCAAGATGTCTTCCACAGAATAGGAACCCTTTGAAAACTCAGGCTCAGGTTGAAGACATGCTGAAGGACTCCACATAGTTGGGGGGCACAGGCTTTTAGAACTCCGGGGCAAACGCCATTGGGGCCTGCAGCTGTGTTTAAGTGGAATTTCATCAGCTGTCCTCTCACCTGGTCAGCAGTCAGGCACACAGCAGAGGTTACAGGTGGGGGAGGGTGGGAGTCATCAGTCATGAGAGGGCCGTTAGCCTGAGAGCCAGTTGAGGGTGGAGTAGGACTCTCCCAGGAAGATGGAGGAGGGGGGAGCAGTGGACTCAGACGAGTCTGACAGCAGCTGAGTTAGAGGGGGGATGAGCAGGAGTCGGTGTGTCGAATCTGTTAAAGAACATATTAAGTTCGCTGGCCCTGTCCAAGCTGCTTTCAACTCCTCTGCTGCCACTCTGTCTGAAGCCAGTGATGCTCTTCATGCTGCTCCAGGTCAGCCTGGATTGCCCTCACCTCCTCTCTGTTACCATTGGTAAAGGCCCTCCTCTTGGCAGTCAGGATGTCTTTGATGTCCTTTGTTACCCACGGTTTGTTATTTGGATAACAATGGACCATCTTAGTTGGGACACTGCAGTCCACACAGAAGTTAATGTAGCCAGTGATGCACGCAGTGAGCCCATCATTGTCCTCTCCATGAGGCTCACAGAGTACATCCCAGTTTGTCACCTCAAAACATTCCTGCAGTGTCTCATAGGCATCCTCTGACCATCTCCTCACTGTCCTTGTGGTTGCAGGATGCCTTTTAACCAGAGGCACATAGCAAGGTTTGAGGTGAACCAGGTTGTGGTCTGAGCTACCCCCGTCCTTAATGTTAGCATACAGCAGGTCCAGTGTCCTCTCCTCTCTAGTGGGACAACTCACATACTGGGTGAAATTAGACAGTGTTGTTGAAACACTGACATGGTTGAAGTCACCCGAGATTAATATGAGTGCACTCGGGTGTTGAGTCTAGAGTTGTGCTATGGCGGTGTGAATAGCTTTGCACGCCGATGCCAAGTTAGCAGAGGGGGGGATGTAAACAGCCACAACAATGGCATGTGAGAATTAACGTGGCAGATAATATGGCCGGAGTCCCACAGCTAACAGTTCAATTTCTGGTTCAATTTCTGGGCTACAGATACTCTGCTTGATAGTAACGTGACCAGGGTTACACCATCTGTTGTTGACCAGAACAGCAAGCCCGCCGCCTTTCTGCTTATCACTCCCGGTGTGATGCCTGTCGGCCCGAACAGTCTGAAAGCTGTCGATGGAAACGTCATGATCCAGGATATTCTGGTGTACCCATGTCTCTGAGAAGCACATCAAACTACACTCAAGGAGCTCCGTCTGACTCCGGGCTAACGCCGTTAGCTCGTCCATTTTATTCGCCAGTGATCTCACGTTGCCCATGACGAGAGAAGGCAGACACGGCTTAAATCTCTTGTTCTTAAGTCTCTTTTGTCTGGACCCCTCTCTCTTCCCTCGCCACTTCGTTCCACCTCTGCATCCTCTGTGTGTCCTCCTCCAGATCTCAGTGGGGACATCGGTTGTCCTGGGCGCCATGCCGCTCGGCTTCAGTGTGATCAGCTGTTCCCACATGTAAACAATGCGGCCAAACAGCTGTTCTGCAGCGGTGCCCTGACCGATTAGCAGGAGAAGAAGTTTCACGGCAAAAAAAAGTACTAAAACACTTTCTACTCTCATTTTCGAAAAGAGCATAGTGTAAATTATACTTACACACAAGTTACTCAAGATTTGAAGAAAAAGGAAAGCTAAAAGTTGGAAAAAGTAAGACGATGAGATGGAGCTACGGCAACAGGCAGCATGCACGTTGGCGCATGCACAGTTCATTATTGGACCATTATTTAATAACTTTTGAACTGCTATTACTGAACTACATGCCATTAGGCAAAAACTCTTACTCTAGATGTCTATCTGACAGTGCTGTGGCTAAATTCAAGGAAGCGATCCCATCTGCATTTAATTCAATGTTATGTCTCAATATAACAGAGGACAAGACCAATTGATCTAGTTGATAGTGCTGCAGGCTCACTGCGAACGACACTTGATTCTGTCGCCCCTCTAAAAAAGAAGATAATAAAACAAAGAAGGTTAGCTCCATGGTATAACCCCCAAATCCGCAAATTAAAGCAAATATCACGAAAACTTGAAAGGAAATGGTGTTCCAACAACCTGGAAGAATCTTGTTTAGTCTGGCAAGATAGTCTTAAAACATATAGGAATGCCGTGGAATGCCAGAGCAGCCTACTACTCATCACTAATAGAGGAAAATAAAAACAACACCAAATTTCTTTTCAGCACTGTAGCCAGGCTGACAGAGAGTCGTGGCTCTGTTGAACCATGTATTCCTATAGCCCTCAGTAGTAACGACTTCATGAGTTTCTTTAATAATAAAATTTTAACTATTAGAGACAAAATTCATCACGTCCTGCCCTCAACCGGTACTGATTTATCTTCAAACGCAGGAACCTTAGAAACAACTGTAAAACCTGATATATATTTTGACTGCTTTGCTCCTACTGACTTTCTGCAACTAACTTCAGGGATTTCTTCATCTAAGCCATCAACCTGTCTCTTAGACCCCATTCCAACTAGGCTGCTTAAAAACATTTTACCCTTAGTTAGCACTTCGTTACTGGATATGATCAATCTGTCTTTATTAACAGGCTACGTACCTGTAATTAAACCGCTTCTTAAAAAGCCCACTCTTCATCCAGGGGTTTTAGCCAATTATAGACCTATATCTAACCTTCCCTCTCTCTCTAAGATCCTTGAGAAAGCAGTCGCCAATCAGTTGTGTGACTTTCTAAATAACAATAGTTTATTTGAGGATTTTCAGTCAGGACATAGAGTGCATCATTGCACAGAGACAGCATTGGTGAAAATTACAAATGACCTTTTAATTGCATCAGACAATGTAATTGTCCTGTTAGATCTCAGTGCTGCATTTGACACCATTGACCATCACATCCTATTACAGAGACTGGAACATGTAGTTGGCATTACAGGAACCGCACTAAGCTGGTTTAAGTCCTATCTATGAGATCGAACTGAGTTTGTACATGTTAACGGCGAGTCCTCCATGCACACCAAAGTTAGTCACAGAGTTCCACAAGGTTCTGTGCTTGGACAGATTCTGTTTACCTTACGCGGATGATACTCAATTATATCTATCGATGAAATGTAAGGAAGCCAGATGAAACTAACCAGTTAGCTAAACTTCAAGCATGCCTTGAGGACATAAAGACCTGCAATTTTCTGATGTTAAACTCAGAACTGAAATTATTGTACTTGGTCCCAAACACCTCTGAGACACATTATATAAAGATATAGTTACTCTAGATGGCATTGCCCTGGCCTCCAGCACCACCGTAAGGAACCTCAGAGGTATCTTTGATCAGGATTTATCCTTTAACACCCACGTGAAACACACTTCAAGGACTGCCTTCTTTCACCTACGCAACATTGCAAAAATCAGGCACATCCTGTCTCAAAATAATCATGTAAAATAATACCGAAAAACTAGTCCAAGCATTTGTTACTTCTAGGTTGGATTATTGCAATTCCCTATTATCAGGCTGCCCAAATAACTCCCTTAAGACTCTCCAGTTGATCCAGAATGCTTGCGGCACATGTACTGAAAAGTACTAGGAAAAGAGATCGTATTTCTCCAATATTAGCTTCTCTGCAGTGGCTCCCTGTAAAATCCATAATAGAATTTAAAATCCTCTCCTCACCTACAAAGCTCTTAATGGTAAGGCGCCATCATATCTTAAAGATAAGACGGTGTAGTCCCTCATTCGTCCAGGAGTGTTCTATCGTAGAAAAGGTTTCAGTCGTAGTCATCTGGACACTGTTTTCAGAATCAAGACGTTTGGCTCCCATCCGGAAGTCATTCTCAATTGACTTCCGGATGGGAGCCAAACGCCTTGATTCTGAAAACAGTGTCCAGATGACTACGACTGAAACCTTTTCTACGATATCTTAAAGATCTCATAATACCATATTACCCGACTAGAACACTGCGCTCCCAGAATGCAGGGTTACTTGTGGTTCCTAGTGTCTCCAAAAGTAGAATGGGAGCTATCAGTTCCTCTCCTCAACACCACATTTAAGAGTAGGCTTAAGACTTTCCTCTTTGATAAAGCTTATAGTTAGGGCTGGCTGGAGTAAGCCCTGAACCATCCCTTAGTTATGCTGCTATAGGCCTAGACTGCCGGGAGACTTCCAATGATGCACCTCTTTCCTCTCTCCTTCTCTATCTCTAAACCTCTCTCTCTAAACCTCTCCCTATCCCTTGAATTGAATTGAATCAGACAGAGTATTGTTGGTCTGCAGAGAGTAAGACAGAGAAGTACCATTTGCTCAGATAATTTTTAGGAAATGTATATGCATTCAGTATGAGGAGGGGTCGCAGTTACACAGTTGTAGAAACTAGTCTAAACCAGCTTTGTATGCCTGAGATCATATATAGGTCAAGATATATAAGAAAAAAGGAACTAAGTCTAAGGATGCTAGGTAGACAGGAACCCAAGGTGAGTCTCAGTCTGATTTGTTAAAATCAGACTGACCCAAAGGTGGGTATAAACACAGAGCAGACTATGATGTTACAACTGGAAAACAGTTTTGAACCACCGATAAATCTCAATGAGGAGAAGTGGAGATGACTACTGATAGGTTTGGACCCCATCTAAAGAGATTAATCTGTAACTCTGGTTGTGGGAGACGCCACTATCAGAAACATAAGCGGTAAGACAATTAAAACATACAGCTATGCTATGGTCTGAGACATAAAAGAGAAAATTCCTCAAGTGATAGCAAGACGGTGTAGTCCCTCATTCGTCCAGGAGTGTTCCATCGTAGAAAAGGTTTCAGTCGTAGTCATCTGGACACTGTATTTAGAATCAAGACGTTTCGGCTCCCATCTGGAAGTCATTCTCAATTGTGAAAATGGTCTGAGAACTCTAACAAGAACACACTATAGAGTTGCATTATGAGAAATGTAGGACCCAGTGTTTTTGGAAATTGAACCTTTACTAGAGACAAAAAAAATCTGGATATCTCAGCCTCTGCTGCTCATGTATATACAATGGAGGTGTTTCAATTGCGTTTTTCAGTTGTCCATCTCACGCACATCCAACGAAACAGATATGCTTCTATTTTAATCAGTCCATCTGTCTACATAGGTCGTGTAACGGCTCACGTTTTACTCACGCTATACATGCATAAAAGCGACCCAAAGCATATTTTGCGCTTCTATTTTATTATGTTTTAATGTGTAACTACAGTGATTGTGTGTTGGGCTCAGAGCCCTGTTAAAAGGCAGGTGGCCTACACTAAATACTGTGCCTGAACGCATCCTGTGTAGACACAGACGAAGCACGGAAGCTGCTGCTAACATGCTGCTCACGCTACACCCCCTGCGTAAACACGGTACGTTTGTGTGGATGCTCTGCCAGGTTTGTGTGTTGTAGTTTATTCGCTGTGCTAGGCTGTTATACTGTTGTTTCTGGTACGCTCCTTGATATTTTTGCGCCTGTAATATCAATCGATTAAACTCTGGTGATTGTTAAGCAGAAATAGAGTTTCAGAACCTAGTTGTCTTTGAGCTCACTTCTTCACTTACTTCTGACCACACTACTGGGGTCCTCTCTAAAAGACAGGGCCTCAGGATGAGGTAACATGCAGGACTTTGGGCCTTGCATGTTCCAAAATTTGAAAACAAATTTTCAGTTGTTAAGGAAACAATTTCACCTCAAAGTCCATTCAGAACTATCACATGGTCTTCGTCAGCTCCAGAATAACTACTACTACTGTTCTAAAATATGGAGTTAATGAGTTGTGTAACATGGTGGTGGTGCTTCCACTAAATATATGTACAATAAAGGTTGAATGGAAAATCTAAATAAACAAATAACAAATGTGATTATTTGAAGCAAGTGTGGTGATCAGGAGAGTATTTGTTGGCAAGACACTGTATAGACTGTGGTTTTCTGTGAGTCTGTTAAAATGGAAAATTCATTCCATCATAGTTTGATATACTGTTTCACCCTGAAGCAGTATGAGTCGATGGAAGACTTGTGATGGCAAAAAGGTTACTGGTGTTCTCTCATGCTGTCATTACCTCCATTCTGAACCAAGTCTCCACACAGGGTTTGCCATCCATCTGCAGCTGCTCTCAAAATCTCTTAATCTCTTAATTTGAAGATTTTCATTACAAAAGATTTTAGGTCCAGTTCAAACAAGAAATGTCGAGTGATGTTCATTGCACAATGTTTAAAGAAATCACTGTTATGTTTCTGGATTATAACTGAACAATGCTGCAGATGGAAAAGATAATAGTAATAGTAAATTTTCATTAATTTTTTTTAATCAATAAAATTGTATCATATTTATCATACTGGTTTTGGACAACACTAACTGCACCAGATCATATTTTATTTAAAAGCCCAGTGTTTAACATTGAGGAGGAGCTATTGGCAGAAACGGAATATAATATTTATATGTATGTATAAGTATGTTTTCATCAGTATATCATCACCTGAAAATATGAGTCGTGTTTTCGTTACCTTAGAATAAGCCCTTTATATCTAAAGAGGGAGTGGGTCCCCTTCCGCGGAGGCTGCCATGTTGCACCATCATATTTCTACAGTAGCCCAGAACGAACAAACCAAACACTTGCTCTGGATTCGGCCTTTCGTGTTTTTCTCAAATTTAGTTTCTCCTACACACTTGGAAGGGGAGGGTGAGGCAAGCGGTATTCAAATGGTAGCAAACTGCAGTTTCACCGCTAGATGCCACTAAAGCCTACACAATGCTTCTTTAAGGAGCTATACATTACATTAAATTTATTTAGTTGACGCTTTTATCCAAAGCGACTTTCAATAAGTGCAATAAGCTTTCTCAGGCTTCACACTGTGTGTGTGTGTGTGTGTGTGTTGTGCCCCCTGCAGGTGTGTGAGGAAAGGGCTGTGCAGCAAGCGTCACTCTCTGTGGATATTACTCATCCTGCTCGTGGTCTGTATTGCCATTCAGACATTTGTCGCCCGCCAGGCCAGGTAAAGTCACACTCGCAATACTGAACTGTCCAAGTTCTGGGCAAACAATAACTATAAGCCTTTGACCAAAGTCATGTTAACTATATAATATGGATTTTTTCCCCCAATTTTCATTGATGTAAGTTTGTCACTTTCCATACAAAATAACGTGGGCCAGTTTGTCAGTCTGTCACACGCTTGATAAAGATACCACTATTGAAAGAAAGGAGATATTGCTGCTGAAAATACTTTCAGTATAATGATAATATGATTTGAAGCTTGATGTGGTATAGTACTTGTGGTGTACTTAAAGAGTAACTAAACCCCCAAATCACTTTTGTCAGCTGAAAACTAATCTATATGGGTATAAAGTAGTTTGTTGATGGATTCAGGTCCAAACCTTGACATTTTAGTGCAAAGTATTTGAATTGTACATATTGTGTTATAAATATGCATAGCTACTGCCCTCTATAGGTTGAAACTCGGCTATTGCAATTGAATTTTGCTACTGGCTGATCTGGAGTCAGGTGATGTATATGGTGGCAGCATTCGCCCCAGTTTTTAAACCATGGGGTTGGGTTGAATGCTGGGAATTGAGATCCCAATATTTCCTGGGAAATCGTGCACCTGTGTGTCACGAACTGAAGACATTTAATGAAACCAAAACGCCTTCTCCAAACCTCATTACATATGTACAAATGTTTAAGTGCTGTACATTATATTACATCATAGTGACTGTGTTTATGACTTCTTCCAGGAATGACAAGCTGACAGGACTCCCACATCTGAGATTCACTGTCAATAAACAGCACCTGTTTCCTACTCTGCAAAATGTCTGGGAAGGCCTCCATTCTGAGTCTTCACTGGCAGTTAAGCCAGACGTGAAGTCAATACAGACAGAAAGAACTGGAGATCGTCATCATCAGAATGAGGGATATGGAAAGCCACCAGATTATATTCTGTATGTAGATAAAATTGTCAACCTTGCTACAGGCTCTCAGATGGAGGCAAGAAAAGTTTCACCTGGAAAGCTACTTCTGCCAAAACATGGAAACAAACTGAGCCTTAGACTTCCAGGGTCTTTGGTCCTCCACAGTACAAGGAAGGGTTTAACTGCAGGCACAGACAAAAGGCTCATCAGCACTCCTTCTCCATCCAGTTTTTTAAAGGGTCACATCAACAGTGTCCATACTAAAGCAACCTGCCACCCGAAGTCTCATATTGTTTTCCTCAAGACACACAAAACAGCAAGCAGCACCATCTTAAACATCCTGTATCGCTATGGTGAAAGCAGGAACTTGACCTTTGCCCTCCCTCTGAACAGACACAGCCAGTTGTTTTACCCATTCTTCTTTGCTTCACATTTTGTGGAAGGTGTCAGCAGCAGAAGTGTGAGGGAGTTCCACATCATGTGCAACCACATGAGGTTTAAAAAATCTGAGGTGAGCTATATCAGATTCACGCATACTCATCATGATTCAAGTTGTGTAGATTAATTTACAGCCTAGTTTTCATGTCCACACGGACTCCATATGGGCTGAATGTGGGCTAAATGTGGAAACATGCTTCAGATGGGCAAATTGTGAGGGCCCTTAAATGCTAAATGTGGGTAAGGTGGAACTGATAAACACATTGGTTAATGATGGGCTAGCATTTGGGCCCCATTTGGGCAACCTGAGTAAGGTCCAAAACTGTCAATCAGCTCCATGTGGGCCCAAATGGTTTGTGTCTGCTTACAAAATGTGGACTACTGTTTGGGCTAAGGCATGGTATTAGTGGAGCACTTGACATCTTCACATCTTCATATTGACATTTATTAAAAAAACTAAAATATTGTAGAGAAACAGATGCAACCTGATTAGTCAGATTACAGATAGTCCCAGCAACATGTCTATGTGGAACCCCCTTTAGTTAGTGATGGGCTGGCATTTGGGATTCATTTAGGCAAACTCAGTGAAGGCCAAAAAGCTCCATGTGGACCTGTGAATGTGGGTTGCTAATGGGGGCAGGGTATGCTGTATGTTAGACACATATAATATGTTCCCCACTTATGGTATGGTCCCCACATATATAGTTGAGGCAATATATTTAAATACACATAGGCTAAAGACATTCAAACTCTTTTTCACAACTAAGTCAATAGGGTATCTACTTTATTTCCATAAGAGATCATTTCAAAATAATAAGCCAAGAAAGACATTTATTTCAGCTTTTATTTACTCAAACATATTTTCAGTGGGTCAAAAGTTTAAATACACTAGTATTTGGTGACATTGCCTTTTAATTAATTTACTTCAATCAGACCTTCTACAAGCGTTGTGCCTCCAACTCCTTCACCAGCTCCTTTGTTGTTATCTTGGGGTTCAGTTGAACCTTTCAGGCCATGGTCTGTTCAGTCCTAGGACATAATTTTCTCCATCTTCCTGAACAGTTCAGTTTCTGTGTGGTTCCAAGATTTTGATACCTGCGTACAATGTTTTGCACAGACGCTCGTGGGACCTTCAGTCGCTTGGAGATTGCTAAGGAGGAACCAGACTTGTGGAGGAACAGAATTCTTTTTCTTATGTCTTGGCTAAGTTGCTTGGATTTTCCCATGATATCGAGTGCAAAAAGACACTGACTCTAAGGGTCTAAGGTTAAATGCAGGTGCATTCCCAATTAACTTCTAATTATAACAATTGGCCTATCGAAAGCTTCCAAAAATAATTCTGTCAATTTCTGGAATCTTCCATACAGTTTAAAGACACAGTCAGTCAACCTGGTATATTTAAACTTTTGACCCACTGAAAATCTGTTTGAGTTAATACAAGCTGAAATAAATGTCTTTCTTGGCTATTATTTATAATGATCTCTTATGGAAATAAACTAGATACACTTGTGACTAAACACATGTATGATAGATTTAATTTCTCTTGCCTATAAAAATAAAATAACATTTCATTTTTTAAAATTTATTTCAGTGATAGTGAAGTAGAAGAACTTAAATTTTTCAACATGCCATATGTTATGTCCCAGGTGGCAAAAGTGATGCCTAAGGATACCTTCTACTTTTCCATCCTGAGGAATCCTGTGGCCATGATGGAGTCCATCTATATGTATTACAAGAGCATCCCAGCCTTCCACAAGACTCACAACCTGAACGAATTCCTAGACAACAGCTGGAGAAACTACAACTCATCAGTGTCCAACAACCATTACGCTCACAATATCCTGGCTTTCGACTTTGGCTTTGACAACAACGTTGCAGCTGATGCTGAAGACCTGGAGGATAGAGCCAATATGGCTATTGCTGCCACTGAACGGGACTTCCACCTTATTCTTATTTCTGAATACTTTGATGAGTCCATGATCTTACTTAAGTATGCCCTCTGCTGGTCCCTGGAAGACGTGGTTTCCTTTAGGCTCAACAGTCGCAGTGAACAAACTCGACACCCCCTTTCACCAAACACTGCAGAGAAAATCAAGAGGTGGAACGCTTTTGACTGGAAGATCTATCTGCACTTTAACACCACCTTCTGGCACAAAGTGGATAGTCTGGTTGGGCAAGAGCAGATGAAGAGGGAAGTATCTCAGTTGAGAAAGCTACAAGCCAAGCTAGCAAACACCTGCCTGAAAGATGGCGTGGCAGTCGACCCGTCCCAGATAAAAGATGCTGGGCTGAAGCCATTCCAATATGGAGCAGCTGTCATTCAGGGCTATAACCTAAACCCACATATAGACAGACAAACCAGAACAAAATGTCAGAGACTTATAACTCCAGAACTGCAGTACACAGACCGTCTGTACACCCAGCAGTTCCCCGAGCTAGCTGCTAAGCACAGACAAGCAACTAGGATTGCTCCACAGCGTCAACACTCAGACAGAACCAGTATGATGGGAATGAATCACAGACAGATTACAAGATACAAATTCTCAAATCTCAAGAACCAAAAGGCCTCCAGAAGTGCTCTGTTAACACACACGGAAGCTAACAACAAAACAAATATGCTATGAGCGGTAACTGTGACTAATAGTCACGGGAAGATGTTTTAGTTCATACTCTATATAAAACAGCAATATGAAAACAGCTGTTCCCTCTAATGTTCACTTTCTATAATTATGAAAACTAAAGTGTAAAGCAGCTAGTGACCCCTAAAGAGAAAGTAGTGTCCATTATAACCTACAAAATGAAGGTGTAAAGATGGAACAAACAACATATTGTTTTGCTGTTCTCATAGCCTTACCAGTAGTAAGGTAGTAGTAGTAAAAATATAAAGGTTTTCCTAAAGGTGTCACAGTGTCCTAAATTGAAAGGGTTCATCCTGTGAATAACATGAATTTACCAAGTTTTGTGGCTGTCAGACAAAGATATCTCTTCCGTGGAAAGTGGAAAATTTGGCCTGATGGTGGCATCAAACAAATTGCAAGTTGAATTTTTTGATTATGAATATATCTAGAAAATTAAAGCGTTTTCTGATCTGGCGGTCCTATCATCAGGATGACATTGTTTATTCGCGCCTTCCAAAAGAGGTATGTGCGTTACAAAAATGATTCAAAATTCTGATTTACCACCTCCATTGTTAAGGTTTGAAAACTAATCTACATGGTTAACACTAGGGAACAACAGTGATCATGGTTAAAAGAAACAAAAACTGACTGGCGGTAGTAAATGGGATGCGAGCACTGGTCTCTAATGTCAAAGTAAGACACTTTGTACTCCCAACCATCCACTCCGACCTCCTCCGGCACTATAACAATCACACTACTTCCACCATTGCTTCTCAGAGACAACATTGTCATTGTCCACTCAAAGTTGCTCGACAAGAAGACATAAACAAACATTGTTTTAAGCGTTTGACCACATGACTATTGCTGCTGTTTTTCTGGAGGACAGTCTCTCGTCATGATGCCCAATTTTATAGAAACCTGACCATTAAAAAAACACAGTTTTTTTAATGTACCTTGTCATGAGCCAAAAGTGTGTCAAGGAGAAAGCATTGTCATGTCATATTCAACACCAAGTTGCTAGTTTATTAGGCACACTCTGTTACATCCAATGCATCATCAATAAATTCCACATTTATGAGGCTTATCATATTCAGTTTTTGTTGATACAGTCAGAGAGGTGTTGATTCAACTCTCATGGTTAAGGTTAGGGTAAAGATCATTATAGTTGCTTTAGTTTGTATTGCATTATACTGAAAGATCTTTCAATTGACACAAGCCTTTGTATTAGTACGATCTCATGTCTGTGTGTTAAGTCCTGAGCTGGAGTCAGGATGTGGGTAGCCAAGCTTGGCATAAAGACTAGAAGGAGCGGGACAGGAGAACAATCTTCTTTTCTTTTATCAGAGAGAGACAGAGTTGTGTGCTCATTCATAGAATACCAAATGATAACTGCATTTAATTTATGTTTTGAGAGTCTTACTTTAATTATGTAATGAAAATAAAGCAATATTTGGTCAAAACAACACATATGAATGATGTTCAAGAAAGGACATTAAATGATTTATGAAGACCTTGATCACTTATGTAAAAATATATATTTCTATTTTATTATCAGTTTGCTGAATATTGGACTGTAATGATAATAAGCACAGATTAGAGTTGCTGTAGGTTGAGTATGCTGAAAGCTCTCAGTACCTGCCTTTTGTACAGGTCCTGATGGCAGCCCAAAGTCCACATTTCAAGACCTGCAGCCTGTTTTATTAACAAAGAGTATGTAATGTATGCTGCATGGATCAGGGAGTAGAGCGGTTGTCTAATAATCGGAAGGATTCCTGGTTCAATCCTCAGCTTCTCCAGAGAGTGTCATACGTCCTTGAGCAAGACACTGAACCCTGATGAGCAGGTTGGCAACTTGTGTGTCAGTGTATGAATGGGTGAATGTTGGCATGTGTTGTTTGAGTGGTTGGTAGACTAGAAAAGTGCTATATAAATGCAGTCCATTTACCATCATGTGTGAACTAGTTAACATATGATACACGTTTGTCCATAACCTTATTATTTAGAAATTCAATGAGATACTTTAATGTTCTTTACTAAGATGAAAACATAAATATGGTCATAAATAGTAACCACATCAACAAAATCTCTGGAAAAAAATCTTAGCGTCAAAGATTATGCAACTCATTTTTACAACTAAATGGTAAACAAATTCTGCTAGAAGCAACCAAGTGGTGTCAGCAACATTTCCCATCTCAAGTGATTAAAATCTCCCTCATGCTGTTGTATTCCAAACAATTTGTATTTACCAGTCGTCAGAATGTTGAACTTAAAACCAGTAGTATAAATTCTGGTATCATGAAACATGTTCAAGTTCACCACATTGTTTGTGCAACTTCCTGATGGTAAACCCAGATATATATATTTTTTTCCTTAAAGGCTCAGAAGGAGCACCTGAATGCACCATTACTTCGGTCTCTGTGAGACTAGTAGCACAATCTGGTGATGAATCCTCTGTAGATATTGTGGAGGAGAATCAGGTTCAGTCTACCAGCTTTCAGTCCTCTGAAGGATGCATCCTCATAGGCTGAGACCTTCCAAGAAGGCAGAGCCTGATGTGGGACAGAGCTACACATAGTGAACTGATTCATGAAGAATGAACATTGAATATTTTTATGGTCTATTCATTGGTAGTCTTTATTTGATTTCACTTGTTGGTTTGTTTCTACCTGTGCAGAATAAATGACTGAACCAGAAGCTTGTCTCCAGAAATCTTCATCCCCTTTTTTTAAAAATGTATATCTACTGTGTGTGAAATGCAGAAGGGTATGTGAAGGAACCTCACTGAATGAATGATGGAAGCGAGTATTAAAGTGATAATTGATCTTTTTGATATTTAAAACTCTCAGACTGTAGACTGAAAGGTGACTGTAAAAAGTTTGTAGTTTTGTCTTTCACAGAAAATATAAGCTGAGGTCAGATTGAATTAAATAGATGACAGTGGACTCCAATAGGGACCAGTTTTATGATCAAAGAAGGATCAAAGCCTCATAGGAACATCCATCTGTATGCTCAATG
This sequence comes from Siniperca chuatsi, assembly GCF_020085105.1. Taxonomy (NCBI): domain Eukaryota; kingdom Metazoa; phylum Chordata; class Actinopteri; order Centrarchiformes; family Sinipercidae; genus Siniperca; species Siniperca chuatsi. The sequence goes on from NC_058048.1 coordinate 538,910, forward strand.
TGTTCAAGACACTCATACGTCCACTGAAAATATGTCTAAATACTGTTTATCTTTTGCTTTGGTCCTCAAATATTGTAGCAGTTATCCTTACAGTAGAACACTAGAAAGCACTTAGAGAGCAATGAACAATCCTGTAAAATTGTTATTTTAATACATTTTTGAAGAATTTTGAATTAGCATCTGAATCGCATCAAAATACACCCAATGACAGACAATGATGCTATACAACGGCAGCGTATATGCTGCCACCATGACAAAAAATATTTATGCTCAGTTTCTCAGTTTCTTTCTCAGATAGATAGATAGATAGATAGATAGATAGATAGATAGATAGATAGATAGATAGATAGATAGATAGATAGATAGATAGATAGATAGATAGATAGATAGATAGATAGATCCCCTCTCACCCCCCATGGGGTGGTATGTGTCATCCTCAAGCTCAGGTCCACTACCAGAGGCCTGGGAGTTTGAGGGTTCTGTGCAGTATCTTAGCTTTTCCTAGGACTGTACTCTTCTGGAGAGAGAGACTTATGATGTTGTAACTGGAATCTACATTCCCAAGCATTCCAGTATCGATGTATGTGGCATTGAGTCGTCATCAATCCAAGTGGTGCACAGGTTGCTCTGCCTTGTCTTGCAGTCTTGAGTGACTGCTCTATTGACCAGTAGCTGGTGTTTGGCTCCCCTGATATTACTACCAATTCCCTTCTGGGCCTTGTCCATGTATTGAGCCATGTCATCTTAGCCAATATGATGCCTGACAGGAGCTTCCATGTTGTGCAGAGGCAGGTTATTGTCCGGTAGCTGGATGGAATCCCTTCTGAGGATCCTTCATGATCAGGACTGTCCGTCGTTGGGTTAACCATTCTGTGTGGGTCCCATCCATCAGCACTTGGTTCATTTGTGCTGCCAGGCGTTCATGGAGGGCAGTCAGTTTATTTCCCTGCCACTGAGAGTACACGTTGGCTTGTTCTCCCGCATATCTCGTTAGGTGAGTAGCCAGAGCTGGGTGTTGTACCTCATCAATCTCTAGTTGTAGAGATGAGCTAGGAGACATGGACCTTGTTGACCCGGTGCTGCTGGATACTACCCCGCCCTGACTGGGATTCGGACCCCCGATCACCAAAGTCAGTGGCGGTAACCACTGAGCTAGGCCATATAGGCTATTTATGTTTCAGTTTACATCAATGTATCATTGTATGTATAACAAGAGTTTCTTGTTTTAATGAGATACGCGGATTTAAATAACAGGAACGTTTTTATGATATAACAAGATATAGTGATCTGTTGTTATAACAAGAAAGGTTTCATGCTAAAACAGAATTATCTAGTAATAATGAGACAATATGTCATAATAAAATGAAACCTTATTTTCTGATAATGTGAAAAGGATCTCATTAAAATGTGAAAGTTTTCACTTTATAATGAGAAAGTGAGCAAACATTTTTTGTGTCATGGCAGGTGCCAGATTCTTTTTGTTGAAGTAAGGGCAATATTTCATACAAAGATACTAAAACTCTTACAGTGTTAAGATCCTTAGAATATCCTTAAAATCCCCAGGTCCTTGGCCAGTGGTCTCACTGACCAATACATTCTATCAACATCAGTTCTCAGGTTTTTAAATGTCCTGAACTAACAGGCAGATTTACAGTGCATGGTAGTGCAGTGGTGAGCACTGTGCATGAAGTCATAACCTGAGGTAATAATAAATAAGATTTTTTCCTTCATTGCTTTTTCAATCTCTGAGGAACACATTTAACAATGAAAACAAAGGAAAAGCTTCAGGTACCTTCAACATGACATGACTGGACACTGATGAACAAGTACAATAAGTGAAGAGGAGTGGATATTTTGTCTTGGTTACTCCAGAACAGACACAATGTTTAAGTTAAAATGTCTGGTTTCTTTTGGTAGATTCATCTAACTACGTTCTATTCCTCACTCCAGCAGTGTGGCTTCTTTTATTAAATTTACCAGACATTTTTCATAAGCACACATAACACACCAACAGCAAGAACAGTCACCAATTTGCCTCAGGAATCAATTTTAAATGTTTCTGGAAATAGTTAAGCACAGTGCTTAGGTAAGGAAAAATAACATCTAAAGAATGTTAAGGAAAAAAAACGATGTTTTATGTAAACAGTCACTCATTTCTTCATACAGTCAGGTATATTGCAGATTGAACCCGTCTGAAAATGTGAATGTGTGTCTGCACGCTGTGGAGTGATTGTACGTGTTTATGGTGTTAAAATGCATGCTGGGATAGGTTTAAGCCTCTAATTTCTTTTAAGATTGAAGGGTAAAAATGAATCTGAGAATGAGGCAATAATATGATTCAGCCACTAGATGGGACTCTTGTCCATGTTCTGACCATGTCCATGACATTTTAATACTGCTGCATGAAAAAAGATTGAAGGCGGCCCCCTTGTGTTTAGTAGCTATTATTACACAAGGAGTCCAATCAATTGTCTGTTTACTTTGTTAATGAGACACGGTTGATATAATGACAGCTATGTGTGTGAGTGTGTGTTTGTGTGTGTGTTTTTGCAGGCATACGTGGCAGCAGCAGTTCTAATCAGGCTGTGCACTGCTTGCAGAGAGGTAGAATCTTGTTATAATTCTCCTCTTCAATCAAAAAATTAAACACTGCTGAACAGTTAGCTGGATAACCGTATGTTTGTCACTGTGGGCCACCAACATAATGTTGAGGTGTCTATGAAATGTCTGGACACGTGACTGCAAACATATGTGTTCAAATGGTACCTCCTTTTTCCTCTCTTTCCTGTGTCACTTGACCGACAGGGGTAGCTGAGCTACCACTATTGCTAGCAAGCTAATCTGCTAGTGTGACCTCTGATGTGTCTCTATTAAATTAATCTCGCAGATCTGGTCAGGTTTGTGGAACAGCAGTTTATTCCCATCTGTATTTATGACAAAGGACAATAGTGTAGAATGGTCATCTCTTGTGGACAAACAGCACATGTCCTGCCTTGTGGCAAATCATCTGTAGCTTTTTAGGATTACCCATTGTTTACATTACGCTGTACAATACATTGACAGGGATCATATAGGTGGTTTAAATTCATGTAAATAAAATAAATGAAACAAACTTAAATTTACGAGGAGAAAATACAGAAAATATAAACAAATATTTATACAGATTTCTCACACTGGACTGTTACCTTTTTGTAGTATTTTTCAATTAATAATAACAACTGTATAACTTAATTACATTTAAAAAATACAGAAAACAAGTTAAACAGAGAAAATACCTCATCTGCATGTTTAAAATATTACCACACTTTATAGAGCGACATACTGTAACATACCTGCAAGGACAATAGTGTAGAATGGTCATCTCTTATGGACAAACGGCGCATGCTCTGTCTGGAAAGACAGCATCATGTTAGCTAACTATGGAGATTTTTACTGGCAATAAAACACATGAGGATTACCAGGCTGCCAGACTCTTGCCAAACCCGGTTTGAATGACGCCCCAGAATCGGCCCAAGTACACTGGTCCGGGTCCGGCTGCTGAAACTGAACCGGTTTAGGGTCGCAATCACCCCAACAAAAATGGCAGACTCGGCCTATACTGGTCAAAGTCTGGGTCTGCCAGAGCTACCCCAATATCTGCCTATGACTGACCCTGTATACTGCCGGAACTAGGAAATGTTAAATTTAGTAATACAAAACGACATATTTAATAAAAACAAGGGCCCTTCCCTTTACCAATGCATTATTAGTTTATTTATTAAATTTAGTATACACTTACTTAATGTAACACAGAATTTTATTTTGTGTTCGGCATAACACTGAAACTCTTCTTGTAATGATTTGCTTTTGATATTTAGAGTGAACACAAATCATTTTATTGAACAAGAAAAACTATTTTTAAATCACTACCAAAATTATTGTCAAGTAATTTTTTTTGTAGGTACTGGAGAGTGGCGGAATGAGTATTCAGGTCTTTTACTTAAGTAAAAGTAGCAATATCTGTAGGTAAAATCTGTGTTCAAAATCTTAGGTTAAAGTCCAGAAATATTAGCAGCAAAATATAGTAAAGTAAAAGTACTCAACTGGCAGAAGAATGACATTTTATGTTAGCTAGCTAATTTAAGATACCTATAACTATATTGCCTACACCTGAATGCTACTGTAATATTCAGTAGGCAGTAGTTTTATATTTATGGCTATTTATTAGATTATTGGCGGGGGGGAACTATGAAAATACCACCTAGAATTATTATTATTTTTAAATAGTAGAATATTAAGTGTAGTGTTAATATTAATAAATTAATAATAATAATAATAATAATAATAGGAATGACAGCTATAGGAAAAATGTCAGTATTAGCAACAGAACCAATAACAACAACTGCAGCAGCAGCAGCCACAGAGCAGGTACACGGGGGCAGCAGGCGGCCCACAACCACAGATCCAGTCTCTGCAGCTCTGGAGGCAGAAATACCTGCTGAAAGCAACAGAAGGAGAGGAGAGAAACAAGAAAGCACAAAACTACGGGAGAGAGAAGATGTTGTGTTAGTAACATGCAGTAATGGGATAAAAATGCATACAGATGGAGAGGGAGAGAAGGAGAGAGGAAAGAGGTGCATCATGGGAAGTCTCCCGGCAGTCTAGACCTATAGCAGCATAACTAAGGGATGGTTCAGGACTCACCCAAGCCAGTCCTAACTATAAGCTTTATCAAAAAGTAAAGTCTTAAGCTTACTCTTAAATGTGGAGATGGTGTCTGCCTCCCGAACCCAAACTGGGATCTGATTCCACAGGAGAGGAACTTGATAACTGAAGGCTCTGGCTCCCATTCTACCCTGCATTCTGGGAGAGCAGTGTTATAGTCGGATAATAAGGTATTATGAGATCTTTAAGATACAATGGTGCCTGACCATTAAGACCTTTGTAGGTGAGGAGAAGGATTTTAAATTCTATTCTGGATTTTACAGGGAGCCAGTGCAGAGAAGCTAATATTGGAGAAATATGATCTCTTTTCCTAGTTCTTGTCAGTACACATGCCGCAGCATTCTGGATCAACTGGAGAGTCTTAAGGGACTTATTCGGGTAGCCTGAAAATAAGGAATTGCAGTAGTCCAACCTAGAAGTAACAAATGCATGCACTAATTTTTCGGTATTATTTTGCAATGTTACATAGGTGAAAAAAGGCAGTCCTTGAAGTGTGTTTCATGTGGGAGTTAAAGAATAAATCCTGATCAAAGATAACTCCGAGGTTCCTTACAGTGGTGCTGGAGGCCAGGGCAATGCCATCTGTGCTCATGCGCATGCGCCAGCCCGCATGCTGCCCGTTGCCGTAGCTCTGTCTCGTCGTCTTACTTCCTGTGTGAACTGACGTAAAGGCGTAAAAGAGTTTCCCTTTGGGGATCAATAAAGTATTTCTGATTCTGATTCTGATCTAGAGTAATTATATCTTTAGATAATGTGTCTCTGAGGTGTTTGGGACCAAGTACAATAACTTCAGTTTTGTCTGAGTTCAACATCAGAAAATTGCAGGTCATCCAAGTTTTTATGTCCTTAAGGCATGCTTGAAGTTTAGCTAACTGGTTAGTTTCATCTGGCTTTATCGATAGATATAATTGGGTATCATCTGCATAGCAATGAAAGTTTATGGTTTCCTAATAATATTGCCTTTAGTGTGCATGGAGGACTCACCCTTAACATGTACAAACTGAGATTGATCTGATAGATTAAACCAGCTTAGTGCGGTTCCTTTAATGCCAATTACATGTTCCAGTCTCTGTAATAGGATGTGATGGTCAATTGTGTCAAACGCAGCACTAAGATCTAACAAGACAAGTACAGAGACAGGTCCATTGTCTGATGCAATTAAAAGGTAATTTGTAATTTTCACCAGTGCTGTCTCTGTGCTATGATGCACTTTAAATCCTGACTGAAAATCCTCAAATAAACTATTGTTATTTAGAAAGTCACACAACTGATTGGCGTTTTTTCATTTTTTCTCTAATAGTAAAAATTGTATCATTAAAGAAGCTCATGAAATCGTTACTACTGAGGGTTATAGGAATAATGGCTCAATGGAGCTGTGATACAGTGCTGAAAAGAAACCTGGCGTTGTTTTTATTTTCCTCTTTTAATGATGAGTAGTAAGCTGCTCTGGCATTACAGAGGGCCTTCCTATATGTAAGACTATCTTGCCAAACTAAATGATTCTTCCAGGTTGTTGGAACGCCATTTCCTTTCAAGTTTTCGTGATGTTTGCTTCAATTTGCGGATTTGGGGGTTATACCATGGAGCTAACCTTTTTTGTTTAATTTATGTTTATTTTTAGAGTGGCAGATAGAATTGAGTGTCGTTCGTAGTGAGCCTGCAGCACTATCAACAATATGGTCAATTTGGGAGGGGCTGAAATCAGCACAGGAGTCCTTTGTTATATCGGGACATAGCACAGAACCAAATGCAGAATGGATCGCTTCCTTAAATTTAGCTACAGCACTATCAGACATCTAGAGTAGGAGTTTTTGCCTAATTGCATGTAGTCCAGTAATAGGAGCGCAAAAGTTCTTAAAAAATGGCCCGATAAAGAAGGATTCTGTGGTAAGACTATTAAATGTTCAATTTCAATGCCATATACCAGAACAAGGTCGAGGGTGTGGTTAAGACAGTGAGTGGCTTCATGTACACTCTGACAAAAGCCAATCAGATCTAATAATGAGATAAACACAGTACTACTCATTTTCAACGTCCACATGAATATTGAAATCACCTACAATAATTACTTAATCACATCCTGCCCTCAACCATTAACGATTTAACTTCAAACACAGGAACCTTAGAATCACGTGTAAAAACTGATATAATTAGATTGCTTTTCTCCCATCGACCTTCTTCAGCTAACTTCAACAATTTCTTCCTCCAAGCCATCAACCTGTCTCTTATACCCCATTTGACCTAGGCTGCTTAAAGAAGTTTTGCCCTTAGTTGGCACTTCTTTACTAGATATGATCAGTCTGTCTTTATTAACAGGTTATGTCCCACAGTCTTTTAAAATAGCTGTAATTAAACCTCTTCTTAAAAAGCCAATTCTTAATCCAGGGGTTTTTAGCCAACTATAGACCTATATCTAACCTTCTCTTTCTCTCTAAGATCCGTGAGAAAGCAGTCACCAATCAGTTGTGTGACTTTCTAAATAACAATAGTTTAGAGAGCTGCTGCGGTCCGGCAGGGAGTCAGGGAACAGAGAGTTGCTGCGGTCAGCAGCTGGGTGGCGGTGCAGGCAAGCAGCTGGGCAGCGGTGCAGGCGAGTCGCTGATTAGTAGGCTGAAGTCTGGCAGGTCGGGGTGCAGGCTGATGATTGGCAGACCAGAGTGCAAACTGGTGACTGTGTGGACCACCTTGAGCCAGACGGGTGCCCCGGTATGGATTTGCCCTGTGGGCTGCTTATCTAGCGCCAGTGGATAGAGCCACAGGACGCCGTTGCTATCCACCTCCGAACCAAAGAAGGGCGCCGGTCTGGCCCTGGGCATGGTGTAACGGGAGGTGACGGAGCGACTAAGGGAGCGATGGTTTATAATTCTTCTCATGAAGCTCATGAAGTCATTACTACTGAGGGATATAGGAATAAATGGCTCAACAGAGCTGTGACTCTCTGCCAGCCTGGCTACAGTGCTGAAAAGAAACCTTGGATACTTCTATCTATCTAGAGTAGGAGTTTTTGCCTAAGTAGGAGTTTTCAGTTTTCCTTTCCCGGCTGGATCGCAGCCACCTCCTTTTCCAGTTTGATTGCAGTAGCACCAATCACTTGTTGCCGCTAGATCACAGCCGCCTCCTGCCACGGCTGGGTTTGCAGCACGCCGCAGAACTGTCAGCTGGATCGCAGCAGCAGAAGTACCCTCCTTCTCTGCCGGAGTGTCAGGCTCCGGATTCCCAGACACCAGTGGGCCAGCCCGCTCCTCTTCCAATCTTCCCGTCACCGGCTTCCTATCCTGCTGTCCCATGATTGGCTCCCTGTAAGGCTGTCCCGCTGCCGGCTCCTGATCTGGTTCGCCGGCCTCCAGAGGTTCCCCACCTTCGCCGCCGGACTCCAGGGACCCTCAGCCTTTGCCACCGGCATTCCATCAGGCCTTTAGATGGCTTTGATCTTTGTCACCTCATGCGGTGAGCTTCGCACCAGGCCAGCCCTCGGGTCGTCCGCCCAAGGTCCCGATCACACTACTGTTCCCCATCAGCACCTAATCACAGCCAGGATAAAAGGCCATCACTTGGGGTGACTGTGGCTTAGTGGTAGAGCGGGTCGTCCACCAATTGGAAGGTCGGCGGTTCAATCACAGCTTCCCCCAGCCTACATATTGAAGTGTCCTTGGACAAGACACTGAGGATTGTGCCCTTAGTGTGTGTGTGATATAATTTCAATAAAATTATTCTCCCATTTGTATGGGCAGGTAAAGTAGAGAGAATAAGACAAAGCACTCCACAGGCGCCAAGAAGGGATGGTGGACTAGGCCTGCCAGATGTCACGTTTTACTACTGGGCAGCAAATATACAAAAAATTCTCAGTTGGCTATATGAGAATGAATTAGACTGGTGTAAATTGCAATCCTTCTCCTGTCACGCATCCTCACTTGCAGCCTTGACATGCTCTCATTTACCTATCTCAGAAGTTAATTATTCAAACACTGTTGTTTTGCCAAATATGCAAATATGGATACAGTTCCGCAAACACTTTAGGTTATTCAACTTCCATCTCTTTGGCCCATCTGTTTCTACCACCTAAACTCGACTCTGCTTACATGATTTGGAGTAACAAATCATGAAAACACGAGTGGGAGGCTTAATTGGGAGTCCAGTTTCAAGACCTCTGGTGGGAAAAAAAGCCAAACTACAGGTTACTTATTCAACTTCCTGTGCCTGTCTCAATCTTATGCAATTTAAAGTCCTCCATAGTGCTCCACTTAAGTAAAGCTAAACTAGCAAAATACTTTCCTGGCACTAGTGAGGCCTCTTAGAGATGTGCTTGTACCCCCTTTCATCTAGCACATACCTTCTGGTCATGTTCAAAATTAACAGGATTTTGGAAAAACATTTTCAAAATCATGTCAGAAGTCCTAGGAACAGATATTGCACTCTGTCCACTCATGGCCATTTTTTGTGAGGGGAGTGCCCCTTAACTACCCTGAGTTCACTAAAAAGAAATTGAATGTCCTGTCCTATGTCTCTCTCATTGCCTGTAGATGCATCCTCCTACACTGGAAATTGCCTGAGCCTCCAGCAGAATGCTCCTGGCAGTCTGATCTAATGTCATTCCTTAAACTGGAAAAAATCTAATTCTCTCTTAGGAGGGTCGATTAAGACATTCTACATTACATGGCAACCTATCCTCTCATATTTTGATAAAGTGTCTACAGCTCACATTGTTTAGAAATGCACTTTCCTATCATATTGTATCCAACTGTACTTCTGTAGCGGCATCATATACTTAAATTGTTTAAGATGCAGAACATGTTTACTTATGTATTCTAGCTATTTACTACATATGCTATGAAACACTTATTCATCTTGCAAAAAGTGGACATATAAATGCCCGAGGTTTCTGCCTCTTAAAGGAAGTTTTTCCTTGCCACTGTCGCCAAGTGCTTGCTCATGGTGGGATTTGTTGGGTCTCTGTAAATAATATTATAAAGAGTATGGTCTAGACCTGCTCTATAGGAAGTGCAAGAGATAACTTCTGTTATGAATTGGCGCAATATAAATAAAATTGAATTGAATCCAGCTGTTGAAAAACAGCTTTTTCAATGATTTTACTTAAAAACGAGAGGTTTGACATGGGCCTATAATTGTTCATTAGTGACACGTTGTTACGGACAGAACAACCGGAGACAATGGTAAGGAGACTGAGAGAGTTTATTACAACACAGAGGTAATATAGAATGGTATTGATACTGTCCTTGTTTCACTGCTGTTGGAAGAGTGTGGGCACTGGGGCGACACACTCAGGAGACTGGAGACACACAGGAGCCTGGAGACACACAGGAGCCGGAGGTTAGAGCGACACACTCAGGAGACTGGAGACAGACGGGAGCCGGGAGCTGGGAGCTGGAGCGACACACTCAGGAGACTGGAGACAGATGGGAGTCGGGGTTCGGGGTTCCAAGTGGTAGTCTTTCTTAACGTTGCGTTGTAGGTGAGTCCGTGTAGCATTCGTAGGAAGACTGCGATGCTCTGTCCTTCGTATGAACGAGACCGGACACTGACTGAGGTGAGGAGCTGGGTTATATAGGGAGTAGAGTGGCTGATTATGTGCAGGTGTGCGATGGGTGACAGGTGCTGGGAATTAATACTCAGGTGAGGAGGTGAGGTGTGGCTGTGATGTGGTGGAGCCTGGCGTGTCTGTGACAGACGTCTATGCGTTCACCTTTGTGACACTCTTTTTTTCTATACCAGCATGGCATTTCTCCATGAAGATCTTTTCTTACCAGACAGCTTTCACCTTAGTGGGTGCAATGAATCAATAACATTTGTAATTTTAGAATTGAAGTTATCTACAAGCTCAATGACTGAGACCCAAGAGAGGGTGGGTGTGGAAGAGAAAGCCTGAATATATATTTCACTGGTGTTTTCATTGATATACCGTTTTGTGATTACCTGTTTGAACATATGTGTACACAGAGAGAGCACTCTCAAAGAAAACACAGGAATGATCAGAGAGAGTAACATCAGTCACCACAACCTAAGAAATGTTCAAACCCTTGGAGATGATTAAGTCCAGAGTGTGCCCTTTGTTGTGTGTGGGCTCTGTCATATGCTGAGTCATAGTCCATAGTTATCAAGAACACAACATAGTTCTCTAGTCCCTCTGTCTTGGAGGTTGTCAACATGGATGTCAAAATCACCAACAATTCAATTCAATTCAGTTTTATTTATATAGCGCCAATTCATAACAGAAGTTCTCATTGCGCTTTTCCTATGGGGGGAATGAAATGAAATTAAGATTGTGCTCAGTAATAAAATCATTCATTAAAGTGTTTTTCCTGCCAAAGACCTGATGTTTAATAACGTTAAATTCAGTGCATTAAAAGCATTATCTGCCAAATGTTTTTGCAACAGGCTGTGGCTGATAAGGAATGAATGCTAAATTTGTTGAATTTGCAGAATCAGTTGAGTGCTTCCTATTTCTTAACAGATTCTCCATTCGTTTTCTATTACCTATCAAGACAGGACTTGAGAAAGCTACCGGTGCACAAGGCCCTGGTTTGTCCTGGGAAGAGTCATGAGTGCCATTAGCCTTGTAGCCTGGACCCAGCAGATATCAGTTAGCGCTTGCTGTATTTTGTACACAAGCAATTGAACGTGCTGTACTTTTATCAGGCTGGGGAGACAGAGGGTGATTCTGAGGCCATCGTGGAGGGGGGCTGGGGCTGGGTGCTGTAACTGTGACAAATGTGTCAAAACTGGCTGAGCACTTAAAGCCAATGGTGGAAGTGGATGCCAACTGGGGTTTAGGGGAGATAAATGGGAGCAGGGTGAGGGAAGGGGTAGGGGGCAAGTTTGGTTCCAGCAGTGAGCAGCTCTTTCATCTGGTCAGTGAAATCCAAGAGGGGGGAGGAGGGAGAAAGAGTGACTGGAGATGAGGGTGACCTGAATGTGGTTTGGGGGGTGAAGAAGGTGAATCCTCTAATGTCTCTTATGATTAAAGCTCTCTTCAGGCGGGGGCTGAGGTAGCTGACCTTTAAGGTTTCAGCCACGCTGTGTTATGTCTTCCTCCTGTTTTGATTTCTCTTGTCTCTTGTCCTTGGCAGAGGGAACAGATGGGTGACGCAGGAAGTAAAATTGGTTAGAGATGAACAATTTACTCCTGACTTTTTAAGGCAGAGTCCATCTGCAGTCCCAGAAAAAATTTATATTGTTATTATTTAAATTTATATTTATATAAGTTCACTGAATGGAGGGTGCATGCAGTTGAGAGCCATGTGTTGCCAACAATCTGCTGATTCTCTCAACTCCTCTTCTGATTGGTAGTATAGGGCCACTGATAAACACCTCAGCATTCAGAGAGCTGACTGTGTTAAACAGATCAATAAAATCTCGTTTCAGCATTTCAGACTGTTATTTTACAACGTCATTGGTCCCTATCTGCAGTATGATAATTTCCACATTTGGGTGTGCAGCCACAATATACTGGATTCTTTCTGTCAAGCAGAGTATTTTGGTGTTCTTACTGCACATGCGTCTTGCATCTTTTACAGCAAAAATCACCCACAATCAGAGTTTGAGGCTCAGTCATTAGCTTTCCTTGTAGCCTTTTACTTTCTGATTTTCTCTCAGTCCCTACCCTGCTGTGTGAAGAAGAAAGGTTATCCTGGTCATCAGACAGAGATCCAGGGTCCTGCAACAGTGGAGCAAATTTGTTCTGCAGTTGCACACTTGGTTGTTGGGGAGGTTTGTTGCTAACTCTCCCTTTCGCAGCTGTTCACAGCTGTGTCCTACTAAGAAGAGGCATTCTGTCTGGATGATAATGCAGGCCAGCCAGTCGCATCATAAATCTAGGGGCGCTGGGCTTCGCCTGTTACTCGTACTCCCATTTCCCAGGGATTTACTCCTAGGCTTTACACCAAGAGAGTTCCAGGGAGGACTACCACTTTTAGATTTATTACCCAGTACACAGCCCTCCTGTTTCTTGGCAGTTTTGTTGGTGCTAATTAGTGTGTTAGCATGCTCTTGTCCACTGCTTTGAGTCCATGGTAAAGTGGTGTCGTTACCACATAGTCCCTTCACTTCCACGTTCATTTCTTGCCAGTGGATTTTGGTTTTCAGCACTCCAATTTGTGCAAATCGTCCATGGAGAAGGGAGGCATCTTGCTGCTAATTAGCTTTAGCTAAGTATCCAGTCACTGCAGTACAGGCTTGTGCTGTTGGTAGGCTGCACTCAAGTAGCACTGAGGAGGTAAAAGTGCTGAAGATATGACATTAGTTTACTTTATCTGAATAAATTAAATGTCCCAATGATTTACAAGTATCTAGGGGCCGCTGCTCAAAATGTCTAGCAGAAAAAACAAGAATATCAGCAAAAGAATGCAAGCTGAGGCGAGAGCAAGCAGCAAGTGTCTGCACTGTAAGAAAGCAGGAAGTGAATTTAGTACCAAAGAAATTGTATGGTATTTTACTGCAGGAAATTTTTGAAGGGGATGGTGCGATGAGAGGATGAGTCGGATCCGAACTTTCCAGGACAGGCAAACTAACAAATGGCGGACCTTTTGCCCGCTGCCAGGGGTTGGCAGGCTGGCTACGGACACTCTGACCGACTGGCCACTTCCTTGTGTGTTCCGGTTGTGAGTAAGCGCCATACTGTTTTTATCACAGGTATTCATGCAGCTAGGTGTGTGTGTGACGTAGGGGGTGTGTCTTTAAAGGCGCCAATTGCCACAAACTGTAAAACCTGCTTTACTGGCTGAAATGTTTTTGTTTTTTTTATTTTTATAACAGCCATGTTTAATTGGTTTGGTTGAAACTGTATAGAGAGGAATGTGTTAATTAGATCAGTTATATCAGGTGAAGTGATAACATTATTACATTAAAGTTATCTGGTTTCAGCGTCAAAACCAGATAACCAACAGTCACAGAGCTAAAAAAAAATCCATAACCCCGCCCCCTCACTGCCAGCTTCTAGTCAGAGTTGCCAAGTCTGCTTATAACACGCAACTTTGGGCTTCCTTTTTGTTAAGTTGCTTGAAAAAAATCACGGGTCGCGTTTTTTTGGGCTTGTTACATATATACAATTCATTAATACAGTAGTTTATAGGTTGGTTGTTTCTAATTAAATTAATTAAACACATCTTTCATTTTAGAATAAAGGCATTATCCTAGCCATTATTGGTGGTGATTTTTACATTTAATTTATACCACATAATATTGACTACACTGATTTATTCTTTTGTTATAGATGATAAAAAAAGTTTGATTCTTCTTGGTTTTCCTTTTTAAATTTAAATCAGCATTGTTACAGACTTTTTATTTTCTGGCTATACAGACTTGATGTAATTAGATTACATCATGCTTTGTGAGTAATCCAACATATTCTGTCAATGTAAATTGTAATCATTACTGGCTAATCTTTTTCCAAGTTGTCCACCGAATATAAATAAAATCTATTTTTGCTTTTCAAACTCAGATTGGTTTGATTTTAATATGCTGCAGGTTCATTTACTGAGCCTGTTTACATTGAGGTTGTAACAGACTATATTGGGCTTGTTTTGGGCTTGTTTTTTAAGCTGTGGTTGCTTATTTGTCTTGCGAGAGTTGGCAACACTGCTTCTAGTGCGAACTGCAAAGTGAGAGAGTAGCCATGCTGCTGAAAACCAGCCACAAAAAGTGCATTTTTCCTGGCTTGCAGTGCATTAAGCAAATCACTGTACAGCCTTCCAAAAGAGAAAATTGCAGCACACATGTGGATGGATTTTATTTTTTGGAGACTTGCCTCGACCTGTCTCAAGTTTTTTTGGGTGTGTTTCACCGGAGTGCATACAAAATCAGGGGCTATACGACACTACGGTCAAGTAAGCCGTCGCTTGTGAAAACCCGGCCAAGCCAGCCGTTGCTTGGTTTTGATGCGTGTCTATTCATGGTGTTATGGTACGGGTGCTTGGAGCAGCCAAAAAGGTCAAAGAAAGACCCGTTTTTCAGATGTTGGTCTTTGACCTTTCCTTCATAGGTGATATGATTTTTTTCCCCGATTCCTGTTCAGGATGACCCTGGCTATGACCATATAAATGTACAATTGTGGAGAACACATAACACACATAACACATTCATGATATCCTCATGTTAGATATTATATTTAAAAAAAATCCTTAACAGGTGGCAAGAAATTTCCAATGGATTCTTGTTCAGGATGATCCTGGCTATGCCCATGTCAAATGTCAAATGATTTTACAGTTGTTGTTGTACAGTTTTTGAGAAATTCAAAGGGAAAGTCAGCTCATATAACATTATAACATATTCATTATTCCCTCACACTTGAACCTCAACCCTACTAATCAAACTAGTTTGTCTTTGTCTTTACCTGTCACAAACTAAACTAAACTAAATTATAACTCATTCGAAAGCCTTGTTCTTCGTCTTTCACACCCGACCTGGAAAACACGACAGCCAGTTCTATTTGTAATAGTGTACTGCGCTCCTGGTCCTTATTCTGAATTTCTATCTGAATTATCAGAGTTTTTATGAAGTTTAGTCCTTAACGTCCTTAACAGATAAAGTAATCATTGGAGGTGATTTTAATATTCATGTGGGTATTGATAATGATAGCCTTAGTACTGCATTTATCTCATTATTAGATTCGATTGGCTTCTGTCAGAGTGTACATAAACCCACTCACTGTCTCAACCACACCCTCAACCTTGTTCTAGTATATGGCATTGAAATTGAACACAGAATCCTTCTATATCGGACCATCATTTAATAACTTTTGAGCTCCTATTAATGCCATTAGGCAAAAACTCCTACACTAGATGTCTGATAGTGCTAAATGATGATGATAGCTAAATTTAAGGAAGTCATTTCATCTGCATTTAATTCAGTGCCATGTCTCAATATAACAGAGGACTCCTATACCAATTTCAGTCCCTCCCAAATTGATGTTATTTGTTAAGTGTTGATAGTGCTGCAGGCTCACTGCGAACAACACTCGACTCCCCTCTAAAAAATATATTAACTATCAATTAAAAAATATAATAATACATAATATAACAAAGAAAGTTAGCTCCATGGTATAACCCCTAAACTTGGGGGAAAACTTGAAAGGAAATGGCGTTCCCACAGTCTGGAAGAATCTCCTTTAGCCTGGCAAGATAGTCTTAAAACATATAGGAAAGCCCTCCATAATGCCAGAGCATCCTACTCCTCATCATTATTAGAGGAAAATAAGAACAACCCCAGGTTTCTTTTCTTTTGTGACAGAGAGTCACAGCTCTATTGAGCCATGTATTCCTATAGCCCTCGGTAGTAATGACTTCATGAGCTTCTTCAATGATAATTTTAATTATTAGAGACAAAATTCATCACGTCCTGCCCTCAACCGGCAACAATTTATCCTTAAAGACGGGACCTTAGAAACAGGTGTAGAACCTGATACATATATACATACATACACACATATATATATACACATATATATATATATATATATATATATACATATATATATATATATATATATATATATATATATATATATATATATATATATATATATATATATACATATATATATATATATACATACATATATATATACATACAAAACTTTGTCCTTCACCCTCCGCGGGTGGTCTCGTCCTTCGAGCTCGGGTCCTCTACCAGAGGCCTGGGAGCTTGAGGGTTCTGCGCAGTATCTTTGCTGTTCCCAGTACTGCACTCTTCTGGACCAAGATGTCTGGTGTTCTTCCAGGGATCTGCTGTAGCCACTCCTTCAGTTTGGGGGTCAATGCCCCGAGTGCTCCGATGACCACGGGCACCACTGTTGCCTTCACCTTCCAGGCCTTCTCCAGCTCTTCTCTGAGCCCTTGGTACTTCTCTAGTTTCTCATGTTCCTTTTTCCTGATGTTGCCATCACTTGGTATCGCCACGTCAACCACAACGGCTTTCCTCTGCTGTTTGTCAACCACCACGATGTCAGGCTGGTTCGCCATTACCATTCTGTCAGTCTGGATCTGGAAGTCCCACAGGATCTTGGCTCGGTCATTCTCTACCACCTTTGGAGGTGTTTCCCACTTTGACCTCGGGGTTTCCAGTCCATACTCAGTGCAGATGTTCCTGTACACTATGCCAGCTACTTGGTTATGGCGCTCCATGTATGCTTTTCCTGCCAGCATCTTACACCCTGCAGTTATGTGCTGGATTGTCTCAGGGGCCTCTTTGCACAGCCTACACCTTGGGTCTTGTCTGGTGTGATAGATCTGGGCCTCTATTGCTCTGGTGCTCAGGGCCTGCTCCTGTGCAGCCATGATGAGTGCCTCTGTGCTGTCCTTCAATCCAGCCCGCTCTAGCCATTGGTAGGATTTCTTGATATCAGCCACTTCAGTTATGTTCCGGTGGTAAATCCCGTGTAGGGGTTTGTCCTCCCATGATGGTCCTTCCTCCAGCACGTCTTCCTCTGTTCCCCATTGCCTGAGACATTCCCTGAGCACGTCATCTGTTGGGGCCTTATCTTGGATGTACTTGTGGATCTTGGATGTTTCATCCTGGATAGTGGCTCTCACACTCACTAGTCCACGGCCGCCTTCCTTACGGCTAGCGTACGTATGTGGTCTGTATCTCTTCCTTTGGCCACCTTATTATTCCCGCAGGGTATCTGATCACTGGCAGGGCGTAGCTGTTTATTGCCTGGGCCTTGTTCTTGCCATTGAGCTGACTTCTTAGGACTTGCCTTACTCGTTGGAGGTATTTGGCCGTTGCCGTCTTCCTTGTTGCCTCTTCGAGGTTGCCATTTGCCTGTGGTATTCCAAGGTACTTGTAACCATCCTCAATGTCTGCTATTGTTCCTTCTGGGAGTGAGACCCCTTCTGTGTGGACTACCTTCCCTCTCTTTGTCACCATTCGACTGCACTTCTCAAGCCCGAATGACATCCCGATGTCAGAGCTGTAGATCCTGGTGGTGTGGATCAGTGAGTCGATATCCCGCTCGCTCTTAGCGTATAGCTTGATGTCATCCATGTAGAGGAGGTGACTGATGGTGGCCCCATTCCTGAGTCGGTATCCATAGCCAGTCTTGTTGATTATTTGGCTGAGGGGGTTCAGTCCTATGCAGAACAGCAGTGGGGACAGAGCAAGATAAGGCCCCAACAGATGACGTGCTCAGGGAATGTCTCAGGCAATGGGGAACAGAGGAAGACGTGCTGGAGGAAGGACCATCATGGGAGGACAAACCCCTACACGGGATGTACCACCGGAACATAACTGAAGTGGCTGATATCAAGAAGTCCTACCAATGGCTAGAGCGGGCTGGATTGTGAGGACAGCACAGAGGCACTCATCATGGCTGCACAGGAGCAGGCCCTGAGCACCAGAGCAATAGAGGCCCAGATCTACCACACCAGACAAGACCCAAGGTGTAGGCTGTGCAAAGAGGCCCCTGAGACAATCCAGCACATAACTGCAGGGTGTAAGATGCTGGCAGGAAAAGCATACATGGAGCGCCATAACCAAGTAGCTGGCATAGTGTACAGGAACATCTGCACTGAGTATGGACTGGAAACCCGAGGTCAAAGTGGGAAACACCTCCAAAGGTGGTAGAGAATGACCAAGCCAAGATCCTGTGGGACTTCCAGATCCAGACTGACAGAATGGTAATGGCGAACCAGCCTGACATCGTGGTGGTTGACAAACAGCAGAGGAAAGCCGTTGTGGTTGACGTGGCGATACCAAGCGATGGCAACATCAGGAAAAAGGAACATGAGAAACTAGAGAAGTACCAAGGGCTCAGAGAAGAGCTGGAGAAGGCCTGGAAGGTGAAGGCAACAGTGGTGCCCGTGGTCATTGGAGCACTCGGGCAGTGACCCCAAACTGGAGGAGTGGCTACAGCAGATCCCTGGAAGAACACCAGACATCTCGGTCCAGAAGAGCGCAGTACTGGGAACAGCAAAAATACTGCGCAGAACCCTCATGCTCCCAGGCCTCTGGTAGAGGACCCGAGCTCGAAGGACGAGACCACCCGCGGAGGGTGAAGGACAAAGTTTTTTTAAAATATATATATATATATATATATATATATATATACACACATACATACATATACATATATATATATATATATATATATATATATATATATATAGTTACTTTCCACTACTGCACCACTATAATTTTTTTCAAGGTGTCATAGATATCTTATATATCTTATGGGCTAACACTCAGGACCTTTACAAGATATCTTGAAAGGTTATGGCTTTCCCTGTAGAGGCACCAAGGCATCAAGCCAAGAATTCCATTTTTACACAAGAAATATCAAAACCCTCAAGACAGACTGCCAAGAATAACCCCATGATTGTTTCTCTGGCTGCATCCACAGGATAAACTTGACATATTTAGACTTACTTTAAGACTCTAATAACAGCTAAATCATCTCTATGTTGTTCTTCTATATTGTGAGGTGTAATGATTGCAGCCTCTAGTGGCTACCTGCCGGGCCTTGGACGATGAGTCATTCTTTTCATGCTAAATAATCCATAATTGAGGGGATGGAGTTTGTCCATTTTGCTCTAAGTACTATCCATGCTGTATTTTTCTTTAAAGTTTGGAAGTTGTTGGTTTGTGACACAGCATCAGTCTAAGCTGGTAGAAGTGCATTAGATTTTTTTCTTTGCTTTGGTACGATTCAATCTCCTCCTTATCTCTTGGCTCTTAGCTCTGTATGTCCTCTTGTCCCTAACCTCAGATACCCTGACACACTCCTTTCAGCTGCTTTGCTGCGAGTCAGAGATGAAGCTCATATCAGTATTGATTTTTCATACATGCACTCTGCTGGCAGACGGGGTTGGTGTGAGTATAATAGACAGTGGAGATGATACCAGGCCAGAGCAGTGGAGGAGGATGCAGTGCCACGTGTGACTGACCAGCACGTTGTGATTTTCAGAGTCAGACCTCTCTGCTGGAGTCCGTGCACTGAAGTTTGAAATGAGCCAAATCTTTAAATGTAGGCCAACAAGCACTGACACTCAGCTGCCCACTTTTTTCCATGCTTGTTTTGCATTTTTTCCATCTTACTTCTGAACCTCACTTCTTATCGCCTTTGAATCTACCTCTTTCCACTTGAGTCTTTCTTCCCCATTCTCTCTTGCTGTTTCCATCCAACTGTCAAGCAAATTTGACTCAAAAAATGTGACTATTGTTTAATCACTGACCTATGGTATATCAGATAAAGCCATGAGTTCTAGTTCTGTCTGTAGGCACCAGTGAAGCAAATTCTTCCTCAAATTACCTCCTGTTACTCCCAGAGTGAAATCTCAGCAATATTAAAAATTGTTTCCTTTGATAATCTTGAATAGAGATTAGCTGCAAACAATATCCAAAACACAGAAAGAAAGTAAATATGACATTTTGCCATACATGAATTTTACAACTGTTAATGTACTATTATCATTAGTATGGAAGTTAACAGTAGATGGGAGAGAGTGAAAGGAACATGGGGAGAGAGACAAGAGGATGACATTCAACAAACTTCCCTCAGCTTATTTTCAGGGTCAGACTGGGCGATATAGATTTGTATTGCAATATTAGAAAACACCTTGTTTTTGACGATATACCGACTGGTGTGCAATCAGCCCTTCTGCCATCCATGTGTAGGCCAAAAATCATCAGACATGCTGACTAATAATAACAAATGGTAGGTTGAATATGTGTGTATTATGGATTATAGATTATAGAATGCATGCACTTGTGATTGTGTGAAAAGCTACATTTTACAGTGTTTTTGTCTAATATAATTTATTGTTTTTCAGAATACATAGATGGCGGCTAGTAAATGCTGTTGAACTGGGGGTCTATCAGAGCTCCTGCTCCTCCTTTATCTCCACTGGCCTATTGAGGAGATCTGTTACGGCTGTCAGAATAATCAAGCCAGCCAGAAACATCATGAGTGCATGTCGGAGATTCCTGAATGGTTTTATGAGAGCCACTTTGATCAGCTTATGAAAAGACTCCGTCCATCCAGCACTTCTTGAGTTCAAATTACATCCACACAGATGAAGTCAGAGTCCAAGATGTTGCAGAGAATATTCTACATGAGATGAAATCACCGGAGAGGTTCTTGGATCAAATCAAAGAAATGTATAACACCATGATCGTAAGGACTTTGTAAAGTAGTTCAAATTTGCGGGGTTGGTGACTAATGGAGAGGGTTAGAAGAGTAGAAGGAAATATTGGAAAGATTAGAGTATTGGAAAAATTGTATCCATACCATATATTGTTTCTTTTATGTCATGGGAGATTGTTTGAGAGGACTGTTTAGGGCCGTCAGGGTGTGGTGCATTATATGTGAGCTAACTGCCCTTATAGATCAGGCAATTGATAACAAAGTCAATGATGTCACAAAGTACAAAAGCAAATGCCAAGTCAATCCGTCTGTCTGTAGATTAGAAAGATTGATGGATGTAGTAAGAGCTCAGTCTTGTGTAACACCATGGGAAGAGGTGGTGCAACTGTCTGTAACAATGATGATTCAAAACTCAGTGTTGGAGAGTTTTGTGCTGTAATTATGCATACCACAAATGATTTTAAAGCGATAAAAGCACAACACATGCTCATACCGTACACTGTTTTTGGATGCCATACGTCTGTATGTTCAAGAACAACAATGTTGCGACACCTTACATGTGTTGCAAAAGATGCACATTTTCATAAACAGTAAAATTGGGATTTTATTGACTGATTTTATGAATTTATTAGTTTATTTTTTAGTTACAATTAGTGATTATCAATAAAAACAAAGTGTTCAAAATCAAAAAAAGATTGGCCAGAAAAAGACCAGGTCTTAAAAAGCTGGTTCTTGTGAAATGGTTAGGCTGGCCTGAGAAATTTAACACATGGCTCCCTGGAAAAGACATTGTTGACTTGTAATAAAAAGGTGTACAGTTGAAACCAGATATTTACATACACTTCAGAAAAAAAAACCCACAAAAACGTTTTTTCTTTACTGTCATACATTAAATCAGAGTAAACTTTTTCTGTTTTAGATCAATAAATATTAACATTTTTTGCATTTGTTAAATGTCAGAATCGAGCGAGGGAGAATTTTTATGTATTTTTCTTATCACTTTCATCAAAGTCAGAAGTATACATACACTAAGTTTATTGTGTCTTTAAGCAAAAAGAAAACTCCAGATGATTCCATTCTGAGCTTAAGAAGCTTCTGATAGGTTAATTGATTCCATTTGAGTTAATTGTGCACACCTGTGGATGCATATAAAGGCACACCTCAAACACAGAGCCTCTTTCTTTGACATCATGGGAAAATCAAGAGAAATCAACCAAGACATCAGGAAAAGAATTGTGGACCTCCACAAGTGTGGCTCATCCTTAAGTGCAATTTCCACATGCCTGAAGGTCCCACGTTCATCCGTTCAGACAAAAATACGCAAGTATTAAACACATGGGAATGTACAACCATCATACCACTCAGGAAGGAGATGGATTCTGAGTCCCAGAGAGGAACGTTTTTTGGTGCGAAATGTGCAAATCAACCCCAGGACAACAGCAAAAGACCTTGTGAAAATGCTGGCTGAAACTGGTAAGACAGTGTCATTCTCCACAGTAAAATGAGTCCTGTACCACCATGAGCTGAAAGGTTACTCTGGGAGGAGAAAGTCATTACTTCAAAACCACCATAAAAATGCCAGACTACAGTTTGCAACTGCACATGTCTTGTCCTGTGGACAAAAATCTTGTCCTGTGGTCTGACGAAACAAAAATTGAACTGTTCAGCCATAATGATAAACGGTATATTTGGAGGAAAAAGGGCGAAGCTTTGAAGCCTCAGAACACCATCCCAACTGTGAAGTATGGGGGTGGTAGTATAATGTTGTGGGGCTGCTTTGCTGCACAAGGGACTGGTGCACTTCACAAAATAGATGGCATCATGAGAAAAGAAAATTATGTGGATATATTGAAGCAACATCTGAAGACATCAGCCAGGAAGTTAAAGCTTGGGCGCAAATGGACAATGACCCCAAGCATACCTCCAAATTAGTTACAAAATGGCTTAAGGACAACAAAGTCAAGGTATTGCAGTGGCCATCACAAAGCCCTGATCTCAATCCCATAGAAAATTTGTGGGCACTGAAAAGGCAAGTGCGAGCAAGAAGGCCTACAAACCTGACCCAGTTACACCAGTTCTGTCAAGAGGAGTGGGCCAAAATTCCAGCCAACTATTGTAGAAAGCTTGTGGAAGGATACCCAAAATGTTTGGCCCAAGTGAAAAAGTTTCGGGGCAATTCTACCAAATACTAAGGAAGTGTATGTATACTTCTGACTTTGATGAAAGTGATAAAAAAATACATAAATATTCTCCCTTGCTCGATTCTGACATTTAACAAATGCAAAAAATGTTAATATTTATTGATCTAAAACCGAAAAAGTTTACTCTGATTTAATGTATGACAGTAAAGAAAAAAGTTTGTGTTTTTTTGTTTAGTAAGTGTATGTAAATATCTGGTTTCAACTGTACGCTATCTTCTTACATGCTCACTTTTGAATCGAGGCATATCCGTGCCAGAACAATGGAAAAGAACGGCTTTTATGTTACATTGCCTAGTAATGCTTCAATACAGGTATATCCAAATAATAAGATATGGCGATACAGGACAAAGTTAGCAAAGTCAATCGTTCTGAGTGAGCTATACGAGGTGGGGGTTATTGAGTCCCAATATCTAGTTTTTCCACAGATGATGCCGATGTGACAAACTCTATCAGTTTTTACAATTCTATACCTAGAACAGTAAAATAATTTAATTCGAAATGCATTCTTAGCCAGGCAACATCCCGCATAAGTCTACAGTATAACAATATTACAAATCTTATTTATTTTGCAGTGGCAGAAGGAACTACTTTAACATTTAAAGAACGATTAGCTGAAATATTGGGTTTTAACCTGGGGGAACCGTTTGAGATACCACCAACTCATAATTTCCGGAAACAGAATCAGAAATACTGTATTGATCCCCAAAGGGAAACTCTTTGTTACAGCAGCTCGTCTTTACGTCAGTGCACACAGGAGAAAGTACTAGCAAAAAATATAATACAATACACTATAAAAACACTATAAAATAAGTGTGAAGTACCAAGTGGGTTTACTGGTTGATGATGATGATGATGATGATGATAATACAGTAAAATAATACAATGTAATAATATAAGTAACAAGTAGTGGTGCATGTACTGTCGAGTTAAGTGTAGCTTATTGAGATTATTAAGATATTGCACAGCAGTAATGGAGGTATATAATATCAGTATCAATAAATAGGAAAAACTAACATAGGAAAACTAAATATTGCACGGGAGTAATACACCGAATATTGCACAAACATTCAAGTATTGCAGAGATGTAATGATCACTGTCCAGTTTAGTGACATAGGGTCATACAGACCAACCCTTAGAGGGAGGAGTTAAAGAGTTTGATGGCCACAGGCAGAAATGACTTCCTATGGCGCTATGTGGTGCTCATTGGTGGGATGAGTCTTCCGCTGACGGTGCTCCTTTGCTTGACCAGCACGTCATGGAGTGGGTGGGAGACACTGTCCAAGATGGCATGTAGTTTGGCCAGCATCCTCCTCTCTGACACCACCGCCAGAGAGTCCAGCCCCACCCCCACAATGTCACTGGCCTTACGGATCAGTTTGTTGAGTCTGTTGGCGTCCGCTACCCTTAGCCTGCTGCCCCAGCATGCAACAGCATACAGGATAGCACTGGCCACCACAGACTCATAAAACATCTTCAGCATTGTCCGGCAGATGTTGAAGGACCTCAGCCTCCTCAGAAAATAGAGGCGGCTCTGGCCCTTCCTATAAACAGCTTGAGTCTTCTTGGTCCAGTCCAGTTTATTGTCCAAGTGTACTCCCAGGTACTTGTAATCCTCCACAATGTCCACACTGACCCCCTGGATGGAAACCGGGGTCGCTGGTGCCTTGGTCCTCCGTAGATCCACAACCAGCTCCTTAGACTTTGTCGCATTGAGCTGCAGATGGTTCAGCTCACACCATGACACAAAATTACCCACCACAGCCCTGTACTCAGACTCCTCACCACCGCTGATACATCCCACCACAGCAGAGTCATCAGAAAACTTCTGAAGGTGGCAGGACTCTGTGTGGTAGCTGAAGTCTGTGGTGTAGATGGTGAAGAGGAAGGGAGGAGCTTGAGGGCTGACAGCAGCTGAGTTAGAGGGGGGATGAGCAGGAGCCGGTGTGTCGAATCTGTTAAAGAACAGATTAAGTTTGTTGGCCCTGTCCAAGCTGCCTTCAACTCCTCTGCTGCCAGTCGGTCTGAAGCCAGTGATGCTCTTTATGCCGCTCCAGACCTCTCTCATGTTGTTCTGCTGGAGTTTCTACTCCAGCTTCCTCCTGTACTTCTCTTTGGCCTCCCTGATTATCACCTTCAGGTCGGCCTGGATTGCCCTCACCTTCTCCCTATTACCATCAGTAAAAGGCCCACCACTTGGCATTCAGGATGACCTTGATGTCCTTTGTTACCCAGGGTTTGTTATATGGATAACAATGGACCATCTTAGTTGGGACATTGCAGTCCATACACAGAAGTTAATGTAGCCAGTAATGCACTCAGTGAGCCCGTCAATGTCCTCTCCATGAGGCTCACAGAGTGCATCCCAGTTTGTCACCTCAAAACATTCCTGCAGTGTCTCATAGGCCTCCCCTGACCATCTCCTCACTGTCCTTGTGGTCGCGGGCTGCCTTTTACATATAGCACATACCTTAAACCAGAGGCACATAGCAGGGTTTAAGGTAAACCAGGTTGTGGTCTGACCTACCCAGAGGGGGGAGGGGGGAAGAGCTGTATGCGTCCTTAACGTTAGCATACAGCAGGTCCAGTGTCCTCTCCTCTCTAGTAGGACAACTCACATACTGGGTAAAATTAGTCAGTGTTGTTGAAACACTGACATGGTTGAAGTCAGCCAAGATTAATATGAGTGCACTCGGGTGTTGAGTCTGGATTTGTGCTATGGCGGTGTGAATGGCGTTGCACGCCGATGCCGGGTTAGCAGAGGGGGAGATGTAAACAGCCACAACAATGGCATGTGAAAATTCACATGGCAGATAATATGGCCGGAGTCCCGCAGCTAACAGTTCAATGTCCGGGCTACAGATACTCTGCTTGATGGTAACGTGACCAGGGTTACACCATCTGTTGTTAACCAGATCAGCAAGCTCGCTGCCTTTCCGCTTACCGCTCCCGGTGTGATCCCTGTTGGCCCGAACAGTCCGAAAGCCTGTAGGACAACTCACATACGTCGATGGAAACGTTATGATCCGAGATATCCTGGTGTAGCCATGTCTCAGAGAAGCACACATCAAACTACACTCACGGAACTCCGTCTGACTCCAGGCTAATGCCGTTTGCTCGTCCATTTTATTCGCCAGCGATCTCATGTTGCCCATGATGAGAGAAAACAGACATGGCTTAAATCTCTTATTCTTAAATCTCTTTTGTCTGCACCCCTCTCTCTTCCTTTGCCGCTTCATTCCACCAGTGCATCCTCGGTGTGTCCTCCTCCAGATCTCAGTGGGGACATCGGTAGTCCTGGGCGCCATGCCGCTCGGCTTCAGCACGATGAGCTGTTCCCTAGTGTAAACAATGCGGCCAAACAGCTGATCTGCAGCGGTGCCCTGACCATGAAGCAGAAGAAGAAGTTCCACGGCGAAAAAAAGTACCAAAACACTTTCTACCCTCATTTTCGTAAAGAGCGTAGTTTAAATTACACTTACAGACAAGTTACTCAAGTTTGGAAGAAAAAGGAAAGTAAAAATTTGGAAAAAGACGACGAGACGGAGCTACGGGCAGCATGCTGCCTGACGCATGCGCACTCATATGGGAACACTATGTAGCGCCACACCCTGCTGAAATATAGCAGATTATCATCTTATTGGAGATTCTTATGTGCTGCTTCTCCGGTGCGGAGGTTTGTCATATGCCCACTCTGACTTATGACAAGCCAAACTACACCTCACTCTCTAAAACAATTATTGACGATACACAGATATCATTAAAAAATGACCAAAACCAGTATATACCTTTCGCATACGGGAAAGTAATGGTCAAACTGCACTTCAGACCTGTGAGGCAGTATTTTTAAGTGTGGATTAAAAAATGCCACACACACCGTACACTAGAGATGATGGTCGATATGTCATACTACATGAACTATAAGCCTCATTTAAAAACAGCTGCCACAAACATCACCATCGTAACCATCGTGTGTTTAAAAAATGTAAAAACAGCTGCTAAAACATCCAGAGGTGTCAAAAAGAAGTCTGGCACCAGACGATCCAGGTTCCAGGCAAAAGACATATTCTAGGTTAAAATTTGTGGAAAATAACCATGGCGCTGATTCATAATCATTCGGAAGAATGTGTGAAGACTGAACTTACTGTAATCCACGCCAGGTGTAACATCGAGGTTTGATCTACTTGTATCACTACTTTCACAGGTGGGTAGTGAGTAAGTCAACACACCTTTTTCACGCTCCCCTATCTCACTAGCACCAGATATCTCTGAAGAATACCGGCATATTTTTTGGCCTTCTCATACACGTCTGTATCTGGTAGTTTCAATACATCGAGCATAGCTCTATCAAAATCATTTTATGCTGTTTGTTTTATGGAACCAGTGTTTTGCTCCTGCTGCTGCTTTAATGAATCCTACTGATGCTGAGGTACCAAAAATATTATTTGAGTGTGCTCCATTTCAACGCCTATTTAAAAGACTAGATATAAAGGGAATAGCTGCTCCTAGTAAGGGTAATAAAAAGCATTCTCCTCTCTGGTTGATAGTCTTTTTCTTTTTAAAAGTTTGACTTTTTTTAATCAGCGACTAGTCTGATGACTGTCTTCTTTTTCAGCTGTTTGTACCGTTAGTCAGTTAATGGCATATTACCTCTCATCACATTGAGAACTATTTCACACAGGATGTTAATAATGTCAGGGTTTGCATTACCCACAATAGCCCTTCACACACTCGGTGGCGATTCATATAACTGCCAAATTTCTCTGCATACATAACAACATTGTCACCCCTTTTGCTTTTTCGGAATATATACAACCGGCTGATCTGATAGCAATGCTGTTCTGAGTCTTAAATAATCTGGTGTTTTAGCTTTATAATCTATAAGGAGGTAGCTGTAGGCGGAGTTGGTAGCATCATTAAAAGTCTTTAAAAAATATTTGGTGTTGCCGGGAAACATCTGTCTAGCCAGTAGGGATATTTATCCCTAGGGTTTTTAAACAAAACGAGGTAGTTAGTATTTAAACTAATAGTTCGAC
Source organism: Siniperca chuatsi (assembly GCF_020085105.1). Classification (NCBI taxonomy): domain Eukaryota; kingdom Metazoa; phylum Chordata; class Actinopteri; order Centrarchiformes; family Sinipercidae; genus Siniperca; species Siniperca chuatsi. The sequence goes on from NC_058048.1 coordinate 566,942, forward strand.
TAGCCTTACCTTGAATAAATAGATTTTGTACTAAATATATACAACTGAGATTTCTATGGTGAACGTATTTGGTAAAAACATTTTGTACTATATTGTTACTCGCATCGTTCATCAAATCATCTAAAACCAGTAGATTCTTTGTGTATGGGGGAAGTAGTACATCGTTACTAATATCTTAAGAAGCTGATAATATAAAAGGTTGCCAGCACGAATAAATGTAAACAATATTATCAATCCAGTGTGAAATAACCTTCGCTGCATTTTCAATAACACTCTTGACAAAAAATGTCTTTCCACAATATCATGGCCCACTCACCACCAGACTAAACGGATGCTGCAGTCTGCTGTCAAACCACTAGTCTGTTCTAGTATCCATAAGGTAGTGGAGTATAACCAGGCAACACCCTGCACTTATTGTACACGACCTGGAATTTCTTAAAAACTTGTTTTTCAAATGAAACTTCTTTTTATTGCATTTGATGGTTTCGGACACAGCTGTCATGTGAGCTGCAGTATTCTGATCGGCCACAAATGCGTGAACCAGACCTACCAACGACTCATGAGTGACTATGGCTGCATTTTTAGCGTTTAATGTCACACCTTTGCATTTGACCTGTGTTTTACCATGTCGTGTGTGATAGGCGTAGCACTTATGACCCCCCGACACAAACTCTGTAATGTAATCTTCCTCAGGAAGGCCACACACGTCACCATTGTTTATTTCATCCTTCAAATCATTGAGGTACAACCTAGATGAGGGACCCAATCACCAGCCCGCGATGTAAAAACAATGCTGTCAGTGTCACAATACAAGCATTCCTGTAATTTATCCAGCAAGCCATAATGCTCGAGTCTTATGTAAGCCATGGTCATCACACCGATGTAGACATTTACATGTCTCACTCTGGACCCCCTGCCGTCCTCATGACGCCACTGCACCATTTCCACATCATCTGAGATGAAACAAAATTGCCTCACATCATAATGATCGCTGAACATCAGCTGTGTACATCTCTCTGGATTGGTGATTAACTCCCTCATGCTAAACCTAAATGCTATAGAGTTTAGACGTAGTGTATTACAGCTCCTGACAGCTTTGTTGACACAGATTTTTAGGATCTAGTCCCTCCTTTTCAAAATAGTCAATGTATTTGTTTGCTCTTCAGGTGTTTTGACATGCCCAGGTTGGCCAGATGCCTCTTGCTTGCATTTCAGAAATGTTTTGACATATTCCTAGAACAATGTATCTGTCTTATTCAGGAAATGCCACACCTCATCAATGCTCACAATATGGTATCCCTTCTCAATCACTTTTTGAAGCTCAAATGAGACCCACACACCTGACCCTGTCCCTGTTGCTATGTGTGCATTAACTTGTCTGATTCAGAACTTCAGCACACTTGCTACACAGCGGGAAGTTTAACATGAGTTTAACATGACACCTGTAGGGCAGGATGGGATGGAACAAGCCTTTTGGCGGGGGCACAGTACATTTCACATACAAAATATAATGTGTAACAACAACAATAATAATAATAATAATAATAATAATAATAATAATAATAATGTGTTTTGGACTCTTTGCCTGCTCCCCTTTATACCCGTTTGCCTGTGAATGGTAAATGGACTGTACTTATATAGCGTCTTTCTGACTACTCAAAGCGCTTCAACTACATATCACATTTATGTTTGGGCCTCTCAGCACTACATTTAAAACACTACCAGGCAGTGAACGATCCATTGCAAGCTCGATTACATCAGACAGACTAGCTCTGACTGGTGGGATTTGTTGGGTCTCTGTAAATAATATAAAGAGTATGGTACTATATATAAAGAGTACTGCCTGAGGATCATGTTGATTAATGCCTCTTAAATCAACACGCTGACGCAGTTCAGAGACATTAAAAAAATCGGTATGTCTGATTTGTTTATCACCACCAACCATAACCATTGAACTAGCAGCCCCTACAGTTTGTCCCTCACCATGCTGTCCAAAAGATTATTGTCGTCACCTTTTCTCCTGCAACAACAACTGTACCAGCAGGTGCAACACAATTAGCTATTACATCCCTTTCTACCTCTGCACTATTCTGTGTGCTGGATGACACGGCATTAGCATCACCTACACCCTCCCCTGCAACAACTGTAAGAGCAGAGGGCACACAATTAGCTATTACAGACCTTTGTACCTCTGCATTCTGTGTGCTGGATGACAGCATTAGCAGCAGGGATACATTGCTCAGGTAACAGGTCTATGTTCCTTTAGTGCTCAGTAAACAGAGCATTGAACTGATGTCTCATGGTTGTATAATCATTATACAATTGAGTGCGTATGCACCAGCCTGCATGCTGTCTGTTACTGTAGCTCTGTCTTGTCGTCTTACTTTTTCCAACTTCTAGCCTTGCTTTTTCTTCCAAACTTGAGTAACTTGTGTGTAAGTATAATTTAAACTACGCTCTTTACGAAAATGAGGGTAGAAAGTGTTTTAGTACTTTTTTTCGCCGTGGAACTTCTTCTCCTGCTACTCGGTCAGGGCACCGCTGCAGATCAGCTGTTTGGCCGCATTGTTTACACCAGGAAACAGCTGATCACACTGAAGCCGAGCGGCATGGCGCCCAAGACAACCGATGTCCCCACTGAGATCTGGAGGAGGACACACCGAGGATGCAGAGGTGGAATGAAGCGGTGAGCGAAGAGAGAGGGGTGCAGACAAAAGAGACTTAAGAACAAGAGATTTAAGCCGTGTCTGCCTTCTCTCGTCATGGGCAATGTGAGATCGCTGGCGAATAAAATGGACGAGCAAACGGCGTTAGCCCAGAGTCAGACGGAGTTCCGTGAGTGTAGTTTGATGTGCTTCTCAGAGACATGGCTACACCAGGATATCCCGGACCATAACGTTTCCATCGACGGCTTTCAGACTGTTCAGGCCAACAGGGATCACACCGGGAGCAGTAAGAGGAAAGGCGGCGGGCTTGCTGTTCCAGTTAACAACAGATAGTGTAAACCTGGTCACGTTACTATCAAGCAGAGTATCTGTAGCCCGGACATTGAACTGTTAGCTGTGGGACTCTGGCCATATTATCTGCCACGTGAATTCTCACATGCCATTGTTGTGGCTGTTTACATCCCCCCCTCTGCTAACCCGGCATCGGTGTGCAACGTAATTCATACCTTGAATGGCATTGCCGCCATAGCACAACTCCAGACTCAACACCACTCATATTAATCTCGGGTGACTTTAACCATGTCAGTGTTTCAACAACACTGACTAATTTCACCCAGTATGTGAATTGTCCTACTAGAGAGGAGAGGACACTGGACCTGTTGTATGCTAATGTTAAGGACGCATACCTCCCCCCCTGGGTAGGTCAGACCACAACCTGGTTTACCTCAAACCCTGTTATGTGCCTCTGGTTAAAAGGCAGCCTGAGACCACAAGGACAGTGAGGAGATGATCAGAGGAGGCCTATGAGACACTGCAGGAATGTTTTGAGGTGACAAACTGGGATGTACTCTGTAAGCCTCATGGAGAGGACATTGATGGGCTCAATGAGTGCATTACTGTCTACATTAACTTCTGTGTGGACTGCAATGTCCCAACTAAGATGGTCCATTGTTATCCAAATAACAAACCCTGGGTAACAAAGGACATCAAGGACATCCTGAATGCCAAGAGGAAGACCTTTAATAGGGAGGAGGTGAGGGCAATTCAGGCCGACCTGAAGGTGAAGATCAGGGAGGCCAAGGAGAAGTACAAGAGGAAGCTGGAGTGGAAACTCCAGCAGAACAACATGAGAGAGGTCTGGAGCGGCATGAAGAGCATCAGTGACTTCAGACCAACTGACAACAGAGGAGTTGAAGGCAGCTTGGACAGGGCCAACGAACTTAATCTGTTCTTTAACAGATTCAACACACCGGCTCCTGCTCATCCCCCTTCTAACTCAGCTGCTGTTGGCCCTCAAGCTCCTCCCTTCCTCTTCACCATCTACACCACAGACTTCAGCTACCACACAGAGTCCTGCCACCTTCAGAAGTTTTCTGATGACTCTGCTGTATCAGCGGTGGTGATGAGACTGAGTACAGTGCTGTGGTGGGTAACATTGTCTCATGGTGTGAGCTGAACCATCTGCAGCTCAATGCGACAAAGTCTAAGGAGCTGGTTGTAGACCTATGAAGGGTCAAGGCACCAGTGACCCCGGTTTCCATCTAGGGAGTCAGTGTGGACATTGTAGAGGATTACAAGTACCTGGGAGTACACATGGACAATAAACTGGACTGGGCTAAGAACACTCAAACTCTGTACAGGAAGGGCCAGAGCCACCTCTATTTTCTGAGGAGGCTGAGGTCCTTCAACATCTGCCGGACAATGCTGAAGATGTTTTATGAGTTTGTGGTGGCCAGTGCTATCCTGTATCCTGTTGCATGCTGGGGCAGCAGGTTGAGGGTAGCGGACGCTAACAGGCTCAACAAACTGATCTGTAAGGCCAGTGACATTGTGGGGGTGGAGCTGGACTCTCTGGCGGTGGTGTCAGAGAGGAGGATGCTGGCCAAACTACATGCCATCTTGGACAGTGTCTCCCACCAACTCCATGACGTGCTAATCAAAGGAGTACCTTCAGCGGAAGATTCATCTTCCCAAAAAGCACCACAGAGCCCAACAGGAAGTCATTCCTGCCTGTGGCCATCAAACTCTTTAACTCCTCCCTCTAAGTGTTAGTCTATATGACCTTAAGTCATTAAACTGGACATTGATCATTACATCTCTGCAATACTTGACATAATTGTGCAATACTCTGTGTTAATACTCCTGTCATAAGGTCTGGAAAGAGACCCGAGCAGCACTGTGTCGGTCGGGGGACCGGAACCGGCGGATCGCGGATCGGCAGAGAATTCCAGCCCCGACATATGAGCCAGGTCAACGGGTCTGGTTATCATCCAAGAACATTCCTCTGTGTACAGAGTCCCAGAAGTTGGCCCCCCCTTACATTGGGCCATTCACCATTGAGCGTATCATCAACCCCGTCACGGTGAGGCTAAGTTTACCCCAATCAATGAAGGTGCACCCCACCTTCCACGTATCCCAGATCAAGCCAGTGGCGGTCAGTGATTTGTGCACTCCGGCCGTTCCCCTCCGCCCGCCTGGGTTGTCGAGAACCATCCATTTCCACCTGGCTCATCCGGAGAAACCTGGAGGGGCGCCAGGAGGCGCCCGTTAGAGGGGGGGGGGGTCCTGTCATAGCTAGCCGCTATGCCCCCCTGAGCCTCATGTTACCCAGTGTTTCCACCCTCCCTTATGTCTCCTGGCTGCCCTCTGTCTGTCATTGTGTTTTTTGTGTTCAAGGCTGGCTTCCTTGGTACCTGCGGTACTTGCGGCTGATCACCGGCACACCTGCATTCCATTATTCATCAGTCTCCACCGTTCTTATACCAGGCACCTCCACACCACCGACGCCAGATCGTCCCCGTACATGAGTACGCCACATTCGCTACGGCCAATAGTAAGTCACGATTAAAAGTATTATCTTCTTGCATATCTGTGATTCTGATCTCCCTCTGCCTCAGACACGTTCGCTGCTGGTGATCACCGCTCCAGACCACTCTACACCTTTGGCTTCACCAGTCCACCGCCTGTCCAGCTACCATCTCTACACTCGTCAGTCCTGAGCCGGCAGCCTCGTCTCCATTCGGAGTGCCACCAGTTTTCGTCCCCGACCCGGTCCAGTTGAGTTCCCGAGGCGGCCGTCAACTACGCCGAACTTCTCACTACCCATCTACTTTCTGATCAATAAAGACTGTGGTCAACTTACCGAACTCTGTCCCGTGTGTTCTGTGTTTGGGTCCTAAAACCTGGGTTTACGATATTACCATGTAATCAGCTGTGCTGTTGCCAAGAGTTTAACAAAATGTATGTCTTCCTAAAGAGTCTCCTCGTAACCTACCACTGACAATGTACAGACGTATAGGAAGTTAAATCCAATTATATGAATATTACCTAGTACTTTATGTACTGTAGTCAGGTAAGGAGCCAACGCATGTGTTCAGGTCCACACAGATTAGTACACTTCCCTGAGCCTGGAAGCTGCAGATTTGCTCATGGAAAAGGGGGAAGATATCTTCAAAGTTGTATAATGTTTTTTTTTTTAAACATTAGTGGTCTTTATAGAACTTGAAACTAGCAATTGGCTCATCAGTCTAACCATGGTACATATGAGACTGAGCAGGTGTTTGACCTCTCCCAGGTCTGCAGTGCTGCCAGGGCTGGTTGGTGTCATCAGTGCATCAACGTAGCTCCTCTGCTCTGGATGCTGGGCGTGGTGTTTGGCTGGACTAGCAGAATGTGGTGCAGGGTGAGGCCTGGTGAATATGGGCGGGGTGGTTCTTTGACACAGGATGTGGAATAAGTCTCTGAGGTTGTGACAGCTGCAGGCTGGCTGCATGGAGGCTGGTTCATTTGCTGGTCTATTTGCTGGTGGTTCAATGTCTTTGCAAAGGTGCAGACAGCATCCTGCGGAGGTGGACATGGTCTTAGAGACTGTGAATGTTGTGGGTAGGGTGGTGGGCCAGGTGGACATTTGGGATGAGGGCACATCCACGGGAGGTTAGGGCTGCTCGATTATGGCAAAAAGCATAACAATCACAATCACATAATCATTGATTTTGGTCAAGATCACGATTATTTAACATGATTACTCATTGACTTAGGAAACATCATTCCTTTATTGAAAAATGTGTCTTTTTAGGGCTGAGCAGAATGCTTTGAAGCTTCTACCATTGCCATGGTAATCAACGTCCAAATCAGTACTCAAATGCTTCATTTAAAAAAAAACTATATATGCATTACCAAAAATCCCAAATAGCCCATGAAATAAGAAATAGAAATCCAACATTAACATTAAAAACTCTTCAGTGTTCAACCAAATTGCATATTAAGAAGTTATTTCTGTGAAAAAACATCCCTTCATGCCTTAAAATGGCTTAAATGTAACCTATACCTTTGCCTTCATTTAGTATGTGTGGATCTATGAATATGCAAATAGTCCCCGTCTCTGGTCTGGGGGTTGTTCGCATCCCACAACTAAACAATACTCTTGCGTCTTGGTAGTTGCTTTTGCCATCTGTAACTGTCATCTGTAGCTATGGCAATCTGTACCTCGTGAATTAGCTCTCTACCTGTGTGCTGTTGGTGCACCCAAGGTAGTTGCATATTCATGGTTTGCAAAAAGATAGAGATACTGAGACTATGAATGTTTACCAACTTACGTGGCCTGCATGAATCCTTGTTTCTGTCAGCAACATGGTTGAAGCCTCTTTACTGTGGTAAAGCTGAAATAATGCTTGAAGAAGAGCCAAGCACATACAATACATTTAATATTTTCTAGAAAAAAACCCCATTAAAAAACAGAATTTGTATTTATTTTTTTAAATGGAGTGGGTCTTTAAAGATTGCTTTGAAGTACTCATGGAATCAATTAGCCTGACACCTTCTGGTTGGCTGGTCGATTGGTTGGTCGATATGCTCTTGTCTGACTAAATTCTTATTGGTCGGACAATCGCTGGTGTTACCATGACTTTTATAAGGAGAAAGCCATTTTTAATCCATTATTTTCGGGCACGGGAGGGACATTGGCAGACCTGATGTATTTTATTTTTGAGTTATAGGTTATATTGTGTTAGAAATAAAATTGATTATGAATAAAAATAATATTCAAATAAATTTTGCTCAACAAATGTGTTTCTGTTTTAATAATCGTATGCTTTAATAGACTATAAGACTTACAAGACAAAACGACCCCGTCTTCACAAATTTGAATTTCCCCAACCTAATGGAGACTGCTAATAACTTACTAAACATTTTCGGTTCCAAACTAATTAACACCATGTCAAAGAACCAACACAAATCGCTCCATTGGCTCCCAGCCTCAGAGGACAGAAGAGCTGAGTAGATTAAGTCTATTTTTGATGTGTGTGTGTGCGCATTTCACTATGGACTGCTGTCTTAATGAGGGCCAGTAATGGTTCAAGCTCAATGATGAATCAATACCGGCTGTCTGTGACCCAACTTTAAACTTGAAAGCTTGAAAATTCTGCCATGTTTTATGTTTTAGTGTTTTTTTGTAGGTTAGCCTGTTGAACTTGGCATAGCATGTTTCGCGGCTAATGTGGCTACTCCCACATGCTGGGGCGATGCTGGACTAATGTAATATTGAGAGACAGCCAAGAAAAACTGTGTGAACGTTAAAGTTGGAGTGCGGAACTTTTGTCTCCCCTTCTGGCAGTGAGAGTAATTACACAAACACTGTTGACGCCTGCTTATGATTTATGCCTAGAATGAGCTTGCCCCAGGCTCGTGTTCAGAAATACAAAAATAAGGAGAAATTTCCACAGTTCCAAGACAATAATCTATTATTTAGGTAGAGTAATAGCTACGTAGCCTACTCCAAATATTTTACCAACCTGTCCAAGCGCAGTCACGTGACATCTGTGTCTGCCCTCAGTCACTTCTCTCAGCGCTCTCCAACAAGGAACAGATAAAGCCACACCAATGGTTAACCATGTTTGTCCTCATCGTCGATCACTTTCTTTTTTTGACAGTAATCCTTCCTCTGAACGCCAAGTTTCTTTTTTATCTGGAGCATCAGACACCTTTCTTGGACGCTTCTTAGGTTTTACTCGTAGTTGCTGTAGCCTACATTGTAGCTACAGTTGCTCCAGAGCCATGTAGAGAGAGAGTTGCATCATCTCCGTTCAATTTCAAGTCAAGTGGCTTCATTGGCATGACTGCATACAATACAATGTTGCTGAAGAATATTAACACAAACTATACAATCATAATAAACAAACAATCCTCAATAATAAACATTCTCTCCAATGTACAGCAATGCCTGTGGCCATGAAACTCTTTAACTCCTCCCTCTAAGTGTTAGTCTGCATGACCCTAAGTCATTAAACTGGACACTGATCATTACATCTCTGCAATACTTGACATAATTGTGCAATATTTTAGTTTTCCCTATTTATTGATATTGATATTACTCATACCTCTATTACTGCTGTGCAATATCCACCATCTCATAATAATCTTAATAGGCGACACTTAACTTGACAGTACATACACTACTACTTATTACTTATATTATTACATTGTATTATTATACCGTATTATTATCATCATCATCAACCGGTAAACCCACTTTGTACTTCACACTTATTTTATACTTATACCCACTTGGTACTTAATTTATTTTCTGACCTGTATTATAGTGTATTGTATTCTATTTTTTGCTAGTACTTTTTCCTGTGTGCACTGACGTAAAGGTGAGCTGCTGTAACAAAGAGTTTCCCTTCGGGGATCAATAAAGTATTTCTGATTCTGAAAGACTAGAAAGGCGCTATATAAGTACAGTCCATTTACCATTTATGATGTGCAATAAACAAGGTGTATAGAAGTTGGATATCACATACTAATGTGTATTAACTGTTACATGATATATTGTAAAAGACATGCCCTTAGGGAGAATTTAAAATATTTTTCACAAAATTTAAACTTTGTCCAGTGAAATTAAATAGTGAATATTTTAAAGATATGTAATTACTTAAACAGGCATTTCAAAAGTTGAAAATGATCAATGTGATTGCTAATTGAAATAAGAAAGAAGGCTAAAAAGCTTTTCAAGTAGTATTTGTTTTCAAAAGCTACAACAGACAGGATGAACATGGTATTTACTGGCTGCATTAGGTAACCTAAAGAACTTGAGCTGTTTTCAAAGGAGTAGCCTACTGTTGCACTAAAATTGAAAAGTGCTCTACATAACAAAATGAAATGGCATACAAGACTGGGGTAAAACACTAAAGGTCATGCATTAACTGAAGAAGAAAGTAAGATAGTAAGTAAATATGGTAAATTAAAGTATTTTGTATATGTCTGTACTAAAGCCTACATACTATTATACATAAATTCAACCCATGGAGCATTTTGCTCTGTGCAATAAAAAAATTAAATAATGGCTTAATTGACTTTGTTACAATAAGCAAATTACTTTTAGCCTTGAGAACGTAGGAATACCCTCCTTAGATGCTACGTAATGCCACCGCATTACCAATGTTGGGAATCTGCAGCTGTTAAGTATAAGTAGCGCTACCTATTTCTAGACCACTTAAATGCTACATGCAGAAATGGAATGTGATGTAGTGACTATGTTCCTACCTAGTTGCGACGAAGAGTGGGACCTTCATACATTTCACCAGGGTAAATGGTATATGACAGTATTTGTGAGAAAAAAAACAAAAGCTGAGCTGCTGGTGATATAAGTCATTGTAGCATGTATGACATTGGCTAGCCTATAATGCAGTGTGTCTAATATGCAATTTGCATAAAAGCACCTGTTGACACAATCTGGGAGAAATATCGCCCTGCAGAGCCGGAGGGTTTCTATTTTAACTAGTGCAGCTTTTCTTTTTTAAGAGCCAATATGATCGATCCACCAAAAAGAGGAGCGTCTGTATTTTTGACGGTATTAAAAATCATACTTTCGGGATTTCTTAATACCCTGGTATACTGTAATAACTTGATACTGCCCAAGCCTACTATAGAGACCAACACTGTTTCTTGTACCAGGCTGTTGTTGGGACTCCACAGATGAATTAATTCATTTGGGTGATTGAACTTTTGTTAGGAGACTGCATTCTATTTTGTCCCACAATCCTGAGAGCCATTGAACGCTGCATTGGCCAGTCTGACCTGTGACCTGGATGTAAGTCAAAAGAAAGGTCAGCAATGCTTTGTTCTGTCTCTCTTTCTCCTGGAATCTTTCACTGCGGTGGACAGCCCATGATGGCATCCTCTCAGCGTGCCCTGCTCACCAGCAGACACCCACCTGAACTCTCTCCTCTTGGCTTCGCTGTGTAATCTGCTCGAAGCAGACACGCAGCAGAACCGAAGTCTCCTGATCTACCAAAGCGCTGAATATTAGATCTCTGCAACAAAGTTTAGCGCAAACTGCTGCCACGCACAAATCCTGCCAGCTAACTTCCCATGCTAACAGGAGCACGAAGCAAGTTAATGCTGTGCGGTTAACTCTCTAAGGATAACCACAGACGGCGCGACCAGCTTCCTCCGATCTCTACATGCAGACACTGCACAGCAAAAGACGTTTCCACAGCGGAACCACAATTCTTCCCAGCTTAGCTTGTCTACAACAGACTGACCGCAAGCTAACAACAACGCCCAAAGCAACCTCTCTTTCCCTCCCATGGACGGTAATGTAACAATTAGGCATAGCTTAGAGTAACAGTGTACTTGGCTAAGCACAGGACTGTTTAGTTAATGATGTTCATATACTGATGTGTTTTTCTGAGGTGTTGTTGTGACATGTTTATCTGTTAGCTTAATTTAGTAGCCACACGCTAAGTTGATGTTAGTTATGTTATGCTCCATACAGACAGAGTCTTTGCAGGCTAACTAACTCCTTTTAACTTGGCACTGTTATCCTAAACAGACCACACACATACACCTCTAGTTTGGCCCTTAAAGACAACTACACACGGCAGAGAGTAACTTTAAAGCTCCCAGTTCACATGTTTCTTTGTTTCTGACCACATGGGTTCATGCTCGTGCATGCAAGACATACAGAGGCAGAACAAAGAAACGTACACACACACCACACACCCTTTGTTCAGTAGTCTAGTGTATTTAGAGTTAATCTTCATATTGTGTTTTTGCATTGTTTATCTTTTTAAATAAATGCTTGTGTATAATTATGCTGGTTTCTTTAATGTTGCACAAGAGTGAGTAATTTGCCAACCTCTTGTGTTGTTGAAGGCCAAATCCTTCAATCTGCCCACCATTGAGTCTGGTTCTGTCCAAGGTTTCTGCCTGTTAAAAGGAAGTTTTTTCTTGCCACTGTCACCAAATGCTTGCTCATGGTGAGATTTGTTGGGTCTCTGTAATTAATATTATAAAGAGTACAGCCTAGCTCTATACGCTATATAGGAAAAGCACAATGAGATAACTTCTGTTATGAATTGGCGCTATATAAATAAAATTGAATTGAATTGAACGTCCTTTTGGAGCCAGCCTCAAGTGGCCATTCGATGAACTGCAGTTTTTGGAACTAATGGGTTGGCCTCATTTTTCAGCATTGGAGGTTGCCGCTTGATGTTAGTGCAGGGATGTATTGGGCCTCGCCTAGCCTTACCATGTGTGAGGGACAAGACAGGCCTACCTGGAAAGGCCAAAGCCTTCACTAAGAGGCTTGACTGTATAACAAAGAACAGTAGGAATAGGAAGGTGCCAAGCCGATACAACCGTTAATTCACACCTGAATGTGAAAGTGAGATGAGATCTCATTTGAACCCAACGAGAGATCTCAGTTGAATCTAAACAATGGACTCCTATTGGGTGAGATGCGCAAGACAGCGCATGAAATCTCGGCGCACAGCTATGACGACAACGACTCTATAAATTAGCGTCGAGGGTCAGAGTTGGAAAAGTGCTCCTCTAACATGTAGCAATGCTTGGCCTTTTTGTCTGCTGAAAACGACAGAAGGAGAGAGAAGAGAAACGAGAAAGCACAAAACTACGGGAGAGAGAAGATGTTGAGTTAGTAACATGCAGTAATGGGATAAAAATGCATACAGATGGAGAGGGAGAGAAGGAGAGAGGAAAGAGGCGCATCATGGGAAGTCTCCCGGCAGTCTAGGCCTATTGCAGCATAACTAAGGGATGGTTCAGGACTCACCCAAGCCAGCCCTAACTATAAGCTTTATCAAAGAGGAAAGTCTTAATCCTACTCTTAAATGTGGACATGGTGTCTGCCTCCTGAACCCAAACTGGGATCTGATTCCACAGGAGAGGAGCTTGATAACTGAAGGCTCTGGCTCCCATTCTACTTTTGTCGTATGTGTGTTAAATGCAGAAACACATGGAACAGAGCTGGGTATAGTTGGAACGATCTTTATTGTGCAGATAGTTATTGGTGTACGAAGTTTTCGGCATGGTCCGTGGCCGCCCCGAGGACTCGACCGGACCGGGTCGGGGATGAGACTGGTGGAGCTCCGGACGAAGACAAGGGGAGCTGGTTCTGGACTGGCAAGCATAGGGAGAAGGGCTGGGCTGGCCAGGCAGTGAACCCGTGAAGCCTGGCGTTTAGTTTGGGAAGGCGGCTGGCTGTGGAGGCGAGGTTTGCCGGATGGCGAGGGTGACGTGGCAGTTGCCGTGGTATCGATGTCCAGAAGATCCAAGGGCTGACTGAGACTATGATCACCGGCAGAGCGTGAGTCTGTGACAGAGATAACTGGAGTTACTATCAAGGCAGAAACAAAGAACACTTTACACTTTTCTTACTTGACGTTGGGGCCGTTACGAGGTGTGCGTACACATGTATGGAGGACGATCTGACGTCGGTAGTGTGGAAGAGCCCGGTAGATAAGCAGTGTAGATTGAAGTGATTGAAGTCAGGTGTGCCGGTGATCAGCAGCAGACAGGAGATCGGGAAGCCAGACCAGAACACAGACACACACACACATATGCATACACAACAACGGACAGGGGCCAGCCAGGAAACACAAGGAAGGGAAAAAAACACTAGATTACACAAGGATCAGGGGACATAGTGGCTCACTATGACAACTTTTGGAGACTCTAGGAACCACAAGTAACCCTGCAAGTAATCTGGGAGAGCAGTGTTCTAGTCAGTTAATAAGGTATTATGAGCTCTTTAAGATACGATGGTGCCAGACCACTAAGAGCTTTGTAGGTGAGGAGAAGGATTTTAAATTCTATTCTGGATTTTACAGGGCGCCAGTGCAGAGAAGCGAATATTGGAGAAATATGATCTCTTTTCAGTTCTTGTCAGTACAAGTGCCGCAACATTCTGGATCAACTGGAGAGTCTTAAGGGACTTATTCGGGCAGCTGGATAATAAGGAATTGCAGTAGTCCAGCCTAGAAGTAACAAATGGTTGCACTAATTTTTAGGCATCATTTTGAGACAGGATGTGCCTGATTTTTGCAATGTTAGGTGAAAAAAAGGCAGTCCTTGAAGTTAGTTTCTTGTGGGTGATAAATCTTGATCAAAAATAACTCAGAGGTTCCTTATGGTGCTGCTGGAGTCCAGGACAATGCCATCTAGATTAAATATATCTTTAGATAATGTGTCTCGTTTGGGACCAAGTACAATAGCTTGTGTTTTGTCAGAGTTTAACATCAGACAGTTGCATCAGAAAGTCATCCAGGTCTTTATGTCCTTAAGGCATGCTTGAAGTTTAGTTAACTGGTTAGTTTTATCTGGCTTGATTGATAGATATAATTGGGTATCATCTGCATAGCAATGAAAGTTTATGTAGTGTTTCCTGATTATATTGCCTAAAGGAAGCATATATAAGGTGAATAGAATCGGTCCAAGCACAGAACCTTGTAGAACTCCATGACTAACTTTGGCGTGCACGGAGGACTCACCGTTGACATGTACAAACTGAGATCGATCAATGGATTTTAATGCTTTTATTTAAACTTTGTCTCTCAAAGACATTTTCACTCTCTCTCTGTCACACCCACACACACACAAGGAGGGGGGAGAGGATCACTAAAGTTAATGTTGAGTCGGTCGGTGTGTACATATGCAAAGACAGTGTTGGACTCCATAGTTTTCTCTGGGCCCCCGGCCAAACCTGACCAGTGATGACATGTTTAGCCGCATGTCTACATTCCGCCGCTGGCTGTCAAGGTGGTGTCCAGCAAACAATGTGGGCTTTGTAGATAATTGGCGGAAGACCTGGTCTGATTAGGACAGACAGCATGCATCCCACTTTGGATGGAGCAGCTCTCATATCTAGAAATCTGGCCGAGGTTATTAGTGGACCAAAACCATGAGTTGAGACCAGGAGACAGAGTTGCAGTCCTATACGCTTCTCTGAGCTTCCAGAGCAGTTACCCACCCAAAACTCCTTAGTGACGGTCTCTGTCTCCCGACCACTTAAATTCATGAAACCAAAAGTTAACAGAAGAAGAGTTATACATAAAAACCTAAACAAATATGAAATAGCACAGCAAAATAGGAGAATTAAATGTGGACTCTTAAATATCGGATCTCTGTCATCTAAAGCTGTACTAGTGAATGATTTAATATCAGAGTATCATATTGACTTATTTTGTCTTACTGAAACCTGGCTGGGTCATGAAGAATATAATAGCCTAAATTAATCCACTCTGCCTAGTCATATTAATAATCACATTCCTTGAGGCGCCGGCCGAGGAGGTGGAGTTGCAGCCATCTTAGCCTATTAAACAACCCTAAACCTTAACTAAATTATAACTAATTCGAAAGCCTTGTTCTTAGTCTTTCACACCCAACCTGGAAAACACAACAGCCAATTCTATTTGTTATAGTGAACAGCGTTCCTGAATTCTCAGGGAGATAAAATAGTTTTTATCAAGTTTAGTCTTTCTTGATAAAGTAATTATTGTAAGAGAGGGATAAACAATACTTTCTGTCACTTTTTAATTGACGGATGATGGATGGTGACCTTTGACCTTTGATTAAATAGGTCCTCCCTCAATCCCTCCGGAAGTGCGTGGCGTTATGCGTGGACCAATGAGTGTGAAGCAGGCGTGGTTAGCAGGAGCCAATGAGCGTGAAGCATGCGTGGTGAGCAGGAGTGAATGGGAGTAAAGTAGGCGTGGGAATGAAAAACACTGAAAATGAAATATGATTAAATAATTCAATCATTTAAGTGAAATCAATAGTATCAAAAGTATAAAAATAATTGACAAATTTGCCATCTGTAAAATCTAATCTTTCAGGAGCAAATGATACGTTCTTCTCTGTTGTCTGTCTGGTGCAGAGTGAGGTATGAATGAATTGGAAAGATGTGGGAGGGTAGGCGGAGTTTGCGTGAACCAATGGGAAAATAGGTTAGGAGGAGCTTGCGTGAGGCAATGATTTTGTGAAAATGTGAACTAAAAAATAAATGATTAAAGTTTTGAAGCTGAATAAATGTCCAGATATCCGTTGATGAATGTCTACATGCAGCATCTCTTGCAACTTCTGTGCAGATTGTGTGAAGACCAAGGAATGAGGGCATCAGATTGCCTCTGTAATACCATCACCCTTAAAGACACTTTGAAATTGGCGTGTAAAACTCCTCACACGCAGGGTAAATAAAAACCATACGGATGCCTAAGGCATTTCTCAATCATCTATACATCCTTTGTCCCTAAAAGGATCAATGTTTTACTGCTCTTTCTGAAGGCCCGTTGTGTGAAGACAGACCAAGGAATGTCTCTTTTATGGCCTTAAGCCATATTGAATGCGTGTCAGCCAGACAACACTTTCAAACACACTTTGTACAAAATAAGATAAATTACCCATACAATCTGGAACCTGGGAACCTCTACTCACTCTTATGTTGAAAAAAGATTACACTTTAAAGTTTCACAATATCATAAGGGGAAATTACAATTAGTGTCTTTAACACTGAGCCTGATGTCAAATGTACTTGAAGTTTCTGTGTGAAGCTCCGTGTTGGAGGTCTGGATAATAAACATCTCAAATTACAAGAAAGTAAAATAAATGTTAAATCTCAGAGGCTAATCTCTGCATCAAACACACACACACACACACACACACACAGGGGAACCAGAGAAGGTCAAGAGGTCAACCCTTGTTTTCATACAGGACCTTATAAAGACAGGGGTACCTAGTGACGTAGACAGATAACAAAGGGAGACGCAGAGAACAGGACTTCTGAATCTGACAACGGAAAATGGCCCAAGCATCCGGTAAATTACCAATATCTTTAAAACTATATTTTACGCGTTTAAACCTTTAGGCCGAAACATAGGGACTTTTTTCATTCTTTGCAGTGACTCTAAACAGAGGGCTGAACCTTCAAGCAGAAGAGTCTGGTAAGTATAGGTCTACATTATGTATTTTTAATACAGAAATATTTAAAAGACTTTTATTTCCTACCGTGATTATAAATTATATCTTTCACAGTCATCAACTGATACCTCAACATCCGAGACCTCATCTGATACTGAATCCTCATCTGTGCTTTCAGAGGACGTGGTATTACCCGGTGAGTTGCTACATTTATTTATTTTTTTTTACCATTTTTTGTTTTTTACCTAAAACTTACACAGAATATTTATCAAAAACTTTTTTTCTCATGCTAGATCTGTGGGGCGATTTGGACCAATATTTCCAAGAAGGGTTATCGCCATCATTACAGCCACAGGATGACACAACCGGGCATGCCTCAGGCGGTCAAAACATTAAACATTCTCTAGAGGCAGTCCGGTTAACCGGAGGAGATCCAGGGGATGTGATACCGCATCAAAATTTTGAAGAACAACCACCATTTCACCAGGAGTCTGTCTCAACCACTAATCAACCGCTGATGACTGCGGAGAGGTCTAGGCCTCAACCAGTGGACAAAGATCCAGGATTCTCATCGGGTCGCAACCACAGGAGAAACAGTTCCAGTTCTGAGAATCCACACCTGAGATCCCGCGGGAATTCCAGCGAAGGATTTCCATCGGCACGCTGTAAGTCTATTTGCTTTTTTAAATTGTTTTACAGTGCATTGTGAGACGATTCAATCACGCCGTATAAATGTAATAATTACCCAGAAGGGAACACAATGTACCTTCCTTTTCTCTCATTTTACATCATAAGCACGGAAGGTTTTGTATGTGTGAAATTAAATAGGTTGTGCTTTAAAATGTAATTTTCTACATAGCTGAGTCTCATAAGGTATATTTGACTGTGTGCTGTTATAAGCTATTAATGGCGTTGGTTGAGTTATAGTGTTTCTCATAAGTATTATCATGGTGTTTATATATAAAGAGATAAGTTGTATGTGTGAAATTAAATAGGTTGTGCTTTGAAATGTAATTTTCTACAAAGCTGAGTCTCATAAGGTATATTTGACTGTGTGTTGTTATAAGCTATTAATGGCGTTGGTTGAGTTATAGTATTATCTTGGTTTTTTAATATATGAAAAAGATGCTATAAATATGACATTCTGGGGTTTTTGCATTTGTTATTCTCATCAGTCTCTCTTAAAGTAAAAACAGCTGTTTTTGGCCCTTACCCTTGTCTTCACAACAAGTTGTGACACTCTCTCTCTCTCTCTCTCTCTCTCTCACACAGACTCTCTCACACACACACAGACACACAGACTCTCTCTCACTCACACACACACACACACACACACACACACGGTCTGGCTGTCTGTTTACATACCTTAAGGGGCTGTTGTATTTATGAGATCTGCCCGTTTATGAAGTTAATGTTTTCTTTTTTGTTTCTTTCTTTCTTTTTTCTCTCCAGCAAACAGACCCAGGTCCAGACCATCCGAGGCCCTCAGTGTTGCAGAACTACATGCCAGCAATTGGATCTGATGTCTAGAGCCTTTTGGCTCACCTGTCAGAAGTTAGGTGTACAAAGTGACAATTTGTAAACTGTTTCAGACTGTGATTTTTATCATCTGTATAAATTGCAATGATCTTGATTTAAGGTTTTTAAAAGCGTTGGATTTTTATTAGGTCATGGATCAACACACAGTAGTAGCTATTGAATTGTTAAAGAGTTTAGCAGACTCAGTAGCACAAAATCTTCAGAATGAGTCGGGTTTTCAAAATGATTTAACTGAAAATGATTTGAATGAAAACGACACAGCCACTACATCTAACAGCTCCAAACAGCCGGTAGATCCTCTCCTTGCTTTAAATCAAGCTCTCGCTAACCTTGAACAGTTAGAGAATGAATCATCAACAAACGAGACAATCAGAATAAATAATGTCCAGCTCGAACAAAGTCCCACTTTATCAGACCCTCAGACACCCCCAAACTATATCGATCTCAGCATACCCAGTCCTCCTGTGCAGCAAGGAGGTGCTCATATTTCACCACAACCAAGCGTTGTGTAGCAAAGCCGATTTGCAAATTATCAAATCAGACAGTTGTTAAACTTTCCACCCCCTCTTAACGCAGATGGAATAGTGGACTACGGCGTTTATTACAACACAACTTTGCAACAAGCAGATGCATTGCTACAGCAAGCATTAGCATACGTGACTCCTCAAGATGCGGTACAGTTAGAGCTGTGCGGGCAAAATCTCCATAGTAACGTCTCGGTCGTCTTATCTAATGACGAGCTCCCCAGCCTAGCCGACTTTGAAAGGCTCTTACTTCGTGTTGTGCAGTGTAACTGGGCCGTTATGGCCGATGGTCAGCTAGAACTTATCGTAGAAGTGATCCAGAACCCTAGGGGTGGGGGGAAACGAATTCTTGGGAAAATGCTAGACAGTGAAATCATTAAAAAAAAAAAAAAAAAAGGACGTTTTCGGTACATCGTCCAGAACAGAGAGAATCAACTATGTTTTGCCATCTGTCTGGCTCATCTGTTACATCCCGATATCAGCGATAGAGAAGCCCTCGAACGCAGTAGACAGCTTCAAAATGAAGTAGGGTTAGACGATCAGACCGCTGTATCCTTTAGCGACATCCCAAAATTTGAAACCGCGTTGGACTGTAAAATTGTAGTGTTTTACAGAACCGAGGAAGACAGGGCTCTATGCAAATTCTTGACAGATAGCCCAAGACGGAGTAAAAAACTGATTTTGTTTCTCTTCCAAAATCACTACTATGCGGTTAAAAATCTCAAAGCCTTTCTAGGTTCGCCTTATGTTTGTGAACACTGCTTTACAGGTTTTAACACCGTGTTAGGCCATACTTGCGAAGCTCGTTGCACTGTATGCTTCGACCCCAGTTGTACACAGAGACTGTGTCAACCTGTTGTTTGTGACCAATGCAACAGAACATGTCGCTCGCCTTTCTGTTTGACCAAACACAAAGAACCTACAGAGAGATCGAGAAGTCAAACATATGCCAGCGTTTGTGCCTTGTACAAAAAATGTACCAAATGTGCAAGGCTGTACTACTGTGCTATGAACGGTAATGGTAAACAACACAAATGTCAGACTGCGAAATGTAAAATTTGCGGTGAGAAATTGATCTCTGACTCTGAGACAGAGGTTCATCAGTGCTACATCCAAACGTTACCCCCTGAAACAAAACACAATGTGGTGTTTTATGATTTTGAAACATACCTCAACGAGAATGGCGTTCACGTTCCATTTTTAGTGTGTACACGAACCTTAGATGGTAAAACATGGAGCTCTCAGGGTACAGATTGTGCCAAAGAGTTTCTACTGCATTTCAGACCACCTTTGTACAAAAATGCAGTGTTTGTAGCACACAATGCCCGAGGTTTTGACAGCTATCTCCTTATCAAAGCCATGGTCGAACAGGGATTAAAGTCCTCTTTGATTATGCAAGGGTCAAAAGTAATTTGTGTCACCGATACAGATTACAAACACAGTCCTCTGACATTGGGTCTTTATCCTTTTTAACCATGCGCTTAGCTAATTTTCCGAAAACGCTTGGTTTCAGTGATAAAATAAAGGGGTACTTTCCTCATGGTTTCAGCTTGTAGTGGCAATTCCTTCAGAATAAAGAAACACTCAAGGCAATCACTTGTCTTTCTGTAGGTTTACTTCAAGCGTCTGCAGACGGACTCACAGCAGCAAAAACATACATCAGTATAATCTGCTCTGAATGAGTCCAGAGGGAAAAGAGCATCAGTTATTTATCCAGTCTTCAGGGTCAGACTCCTCAGCCCGGGGAGAAGAGTGTCCCTGAAGTCTGGACATAACAGTCAGTAGAATAATTTGTAGTTCCATGTCATCATTATCAGTGTACTGTTCTCATCTCACAGTCCAAACAATCATACACAAATGAAGTATTGACGCCAAACAATTATAATAATATCTGTATACTATTATATCAGAGAGTCTGTTTGTTTTTGCCATTACAAGCTCAGAGGCCCATTTGAGTTATACAGGTGAGTACCCACCCGCTCAGTCTTACGGTATTGAAACCATGACAACGGAGCAACTAACAGACTTTTACAGTTGGTACACGACGGTGCGACACGGCACATTCAACTTCATGAATAAGGCTCGCCTCTATTGTCAAAATGATGTAGACATTCTCGCTGAGGGTTGCATGCTGTTCAGAAAACAGTATATCGCTGAAACCGCAGTTGATCCCTTCAGCCGTGCGACCATCGCATCGGCATGCATGAAGGTGTTTCTGACAAACTTTCTACCACCGAAAACATTAGCAATCCCCTCTGCGGACGACTACCGGCGTCAGTTCAAAACATTTTCAAATGCCGGTATCCAGTGGTTAGAGTGGTTGTCACACACCCTCGGCATCCCTATCCAACATGCTTTAAATAAGGGGGAAATAACTGAGGTATGGCGCTTTGATAGACGGAGTGATTCTATTTTTTTTGACTATATGCACACTTTTCTGAAAGATAAACAGGAAGCTTCGGGTTACCCGTCTGACGCTGTAGATCAGGAAAGCAGAGAACAGTACATCAGTGACTATCATGCAAACCAAGGGATTTTGCTGGAGGCGGATAAAATCAGACCAAACCCTGCTAAAAGACAAGTGTCAAACACAAACCGAACTAGTCACAGACCCGGAAGAATTCTTTAACCTCATGTTTTCTGAAAAATATAAAGTCAAGTACCTCTCCTTCGTCAGTGACAAAGTGGCTTTGGTTCAGTGGTCTTACGGAGACCGTTGTATCCCGCTACCAAACAAGGTAGATAACGTTTTTATAGCCGCTTTCATCACAGCCTACGGACGTCTGACATTGTACAGGTATTTGGAAGAGCTGCAAGACAAAGTTCTTTACTGCAATACAGACAGCCTCATCTATGTCACAAAAGAGGGAGAGACGCTGCTCAAGCTGGGTAATTACCTAGGAGATTTGACGGACGAGTTAGGGGGAGATAGAATTTGTGGCTGCGGGTCCAAAAAGTTATGCTTACCAAACTCGAAACAACAAGGTTGTTTTACGCTGAAAAGGCATTACGCAGACGCACCAATGCTGTGAAATTGTCAACTTTGATAGCGTCAAAGACCTGGATCAGGATTATAAGAAAGGCTTCTTTCTAAAAAACACATCATTCCAAAAAAAGTTCAGAGTTGTATATGATGAAAGACGGCTGCTGAGTCTAGGACATACATTGCCTTTTGGTTATTGAGGAGAAAATGTTTTCAACCGAAGAAATTGATTTGACCCCAGACTGAAAATACCTTTTTCTTGTTGTTTCTTGGTCACAGGGCCGAGTGGCTGTGGCAAGACTTATTTTGTAAAGTCTGTTTTGGAAAACTGTAATCATGTGATGGATATACTGCCTGATAACACTGTATGGATTTTTACATTGTTTCAACCGTTGTATGCTGAACTGCAAAAGAAGAATAAAAAGATTAAATTTGTTGAATGCCTGCCTCCTTCTTTTGATGATGAAAAACTGTTTCCTTCTGATCAAAATCATTTGATTATTTTGGACCTCTGACCATCCTGATGTAGTCAAAATTTTTACACAATACAAACATCACAAGAACATGTCCGTCATGATGCTGACTCAAAATCTTTTCCATCAAGGTAAACACAGCCGCACCATCAGTTTAGACAGTAATTATCTGGCACTGTTTAAAAACCCTCGAGACAGATTACAGACGAATATATTGGCTCAACAAATGTTTCCCGGACGAAAAGCCTTTTTATTAGTTTTGAAGATGCTACCAAAGATCCTCACAGGTATTTAATCATCGATCTCACACCCGGCTGCCCAGAACAATACAGACTAAGGATGGGAATACTCCCCCATCAGTGACCCGTCGTCTATCTACCTAAATCCAAGTCCTGATCCAGCATGTCGGCACGTTTAAAAAGAAATGCGCCTTTACTACGCGCATTATGTCACGCTACACCTCGGAAACGTAAAGATATTCTCAACCATTGTTCATCTGACTTTCTGCAGTCTCTGTGCGAGCTCTCCTTAAACCACTTAGAAGGAAACATTCCCCTGACCTTGGCTCAATATAAAAAACTCAGAAAACAAAAGAAAATTATCAGGTTGCTGGCCAAAAAAAAAAGCAGTCTAAAAACCAAACACCAGGCTCTGAGAAAACAGTCTGGAGGTTTTCTTTTACCTTTGCTGTCAGCGGTGGTACCGATATTTGGAGAGCTGCTGGGAGGGCTTATTAGATGATAAATCATGAGTCAAAAGATGTTTTTGATTTCGCCGCAACAGCTAAACCGTCTCAGTCAGTCGGTAGCTTCTGCTCCCAGCGCCGGGGAAACGATGAGACGTACGGCAGAAAATGATTTGGATGTAAAAATGAGGAATGTGTTAATTGAAAAGGGTTTGAACGCTCATAATAAAATTTAAAAATACAACGCTCTGCTGCAAAGATACCTAGCATTACTCAAACACGATGAGAAAGATGACCGTCGTATCACTTTGACTCTAACCCAAGAATCAGGGGAACAAGAAAATCAGCGAGAAGACAAACAAGTAACGCTGGATGAAACTGCTAGCGAAGTGCTGCAAAACCTACCTGTTTGCTACCGTAACAATGCAGAGTGCATTATGAAGAGCGGATGGGCTCCTTCTGGAGAGTTTGTCCATAAAGGAGAGATTGTGAAAGGCTCACACCTGCTAGACCTGTTTAAAAATCTCTCCGTCAGGCATAAAAAATCCAGAGAACCCAAGGGATGGATGTGGTTTCTAAATACTTTACGGGAGCTCAACATCCCTTCATCCTTGATGAGTAACCCCCATACTCGCGAGCAATATCATAAACTTCAAAAGGGAGGACCGCTTTGGGATGACGACGATGAGGGGTCACTCCTAGTGTTGAAGAAGGTTAAAAAACAGACGCCCTTAGCACCGCGATGGGACTATGAGATAGAAACATCACCTCAGCCGTTAAGATCAGGAAAACGAAAGAAACATATACCTTTATCCGCTAGCTGGCTTTATTTGAATAAAAAATTATTCAAACGAATTTAACAGTCTCCAGATCCATCTTTAATTATAAGTTGTAACAATCTTTAAACATTGTAAAGAACAGACGGTGTGGTGAAAAGATCCGGCTTTTTGCAACCTCATACAACTTTGATATTTTTTCACAAACTTACCATAACATCATTCTTCATCACACCATCTTGATACAAAGACAGCACATTTTCAAAAGATAGACCGCAGGCTCTGTGGCATAAATAATAAACACAATGCTGACCGCACACCGTAGACAGAACGTGTTGAAGCTGACGGTTGTGGTATCAAATAGATTCACAATGGTTTTCTAAAAATTGCAAGATGCTTTTAGAATAATGGGAAAAATCCGGGGAAAATCCGAAAGTATCAGAAAAGCTGCCTTTTTTGCCTTCCTCAAGAGTGAGGGCCAAGTGAGTGAGGGTGTGTTGACTATAAAAAAGGCTGGAAATCTAAAGGACTGACGCAGTAAAGGTAACTGATCCGCAGCCCACACTCTGCAAAAAGCATCTCCTAGTAAATGACATAATAACCCGTCCAATTGGTGATGTTCATATTGTCTCAGTAATAGTCCACAAGCACCTGTCGTTTGGAATTAATCTCCAAAATAGACTCGTAACAAGCATAAACAATGAGAGTGGTAGTATGGGGTTACGGTTCTCTGAATCTCATTTCCAGTCTTAAACTGCCGTTGGAATCATTTAACAATGCATCGGCATCTTCGCAGGCGTTGAGATTAAAAACAAACAAAGAGTAGCCCTTAGGCATCGTCCCCAAGAAGAGATTTTCCTGGTCACATATTCTGGAATTCTCCGGGAGGGAGAAGGTTTCTACGTTCACGCGTGATAAAGGGTAGAGAGCGTTCCCCCTCATTAATGCTGACGCGTGGCCTAAACGCACGGCGGGGGAAACGGTGACTTTCTTGACAAACAACGAGGCCCCCAGTATTTTTAAACGGAAAGTGCTGGCAGCGTTGCCCATGAGACAGAAGGCGTCGTTAGATCTGGTCAGCTTAATTCTCAAATCCAGAGTTCAGGAGAAGCCTCTCGCAGAAAAATATGTCTGCGTGAAGAGGACCTAGCAGGTGAAGCTCTTTAGATTCCGAGGTGAACCGAGCTCTCTGACTTAACCCCCTGTTTTGACCATTATTTGGTACTATAGAGTCCATAGCACTGGCCGTGTCTTTGTAAAATAACCCGGCAGTGAACTGACTTTTTAGCGTATCGTCTGAGTAGTTGAGGAGGGTCTCTATCATCGCTCTGTAAGGGTGAGTTGCGCTGGATTGTGAAATTAATCTATCCCCCAGAATAACGTTGCATTGGTTAAAAATTGTATTCAGAGGATAATTGATGAGACCCACTGCTGCGTCGGCGGCTAGGTTTGATCCGTCGGCGATGGTAATATTCACACGAAGATGAATCAAAGTATCATTCAGATCCATATATTTTTCCCCATCTCCGGGGATAAAAAATTCAATAGGACCTCCATCAGTAATGGCTGACAAAGGCAGGACTTCTGTATAGAGCTTTTCTTCGATAGACAGTTGCGTCATGGGTGCTGAAAATAAATCCAGCTCACCCATAGTGCATTCGGCCAATTTGTGATGTAAAAGCGCCATATTTGTTTGTCTAAAATATATCTCCAGAGCTCACAACAGCTTGCTTTCCTTTCGACTTACTTCTCCCTACTGATTTTCTCTTTTTTGACCTACGCTCTTTTACTCGCTGCCCGGGAGGTCTCTTCCTCAGTCATCTGGCCAAAACCATCATACTGCCGGATCCTTCTTGAGCCCCGTTGTCCGATCGACCCCCTATTCTACTAACCGCGTGGCTTATCACCTCTGAGGCAATGTTTTTTGCGGCTGATTTAAGATGAGGCTTAGCAATGGCAAAGCCTTGTTTCACCAACAGCGATACAAAACGAAATATTTTAGAAAAAATCTAACCGATTCTTCTCCTGTACATAACAGGCGCCCCGTAAAAACCAGGGAGAGCATCCCCTACTTGATTCTCATAATAACTCACAAAATGGTGAGGATCGAGTCTCTGATGCATCATTTTGTTTTTGTCACAGAGGATTTCTTTTGTAAGGTCTAAAATGGAGTTTCACGATAGTCTTCCCAAAGGTAAAATTTACAGGTTTATTTTGATCCGTCTTTATCTCAATGTGGATGTTTCGATGTGTTGCTTAACCACCGGTAGGTAGCAGGGTGGATTAAAATACTGCGTGAGGACGTCCCCGTACGTCCCTTCTATAGCAATCGTTCTCAAGAGCGGAGCGTAAGTGTCACCAACCAGTTGATGTCGTACCACATCACTATAACAATACATGTGATAAAATCCTCCCTTTATATCAGTCGGATATGGAGCCAACCTTTGATTGAAAATTCCCATTCTCCCGGGTTAACGCCCAAGATGTAAGCCAGAGGGGGGTAAACTCATAAATGATATTGACCTCCTGCCTGAAAATCAAATCTCTTTTGAATGGAGCTAAACCCTAAATAAATATCGGAGTCAGTTTTTCTAAGAAAGGCGTTCAGCTCTATCTTGAGCTGGTCCAGGTTGTGATAATAACCTCCCCTAAACCCCTGATGGGTGAACACCTCGCTCTTTGACGCATCATCTTGCGGTTTATTCCTCCATTCAAAATAAGCATCCTCACTAGAAATGTTAAACCAGGTGTGGGGGTATGAAATCTCTGTCAGAGCTACCTCCCACGGGCCTTCTAAATCAATATGCTGCGCTAAATCGACGTGGTAGCTGGAGCACTTGTTATTTTTAAATACATCGAGACTGGCGTTGGAGGGTAGGACAACGTAGAACCCTTCTCCTGTGATTTGGTCCATGTTGTAATGATTCAGATTCGACGTACCTATTTGTTTTTATACATTTTTCAGGTCGCTTGCCTTGACCCAGCTGTTGAATTTCTCAGGCCAGTTTTTCCAATGCACCAGCATTTGTTTTTTACCTCTGACAACACGCTCGTCCAGAATCTCTTCAACTTGAAACGCTTTGTCTTTACTAACCTTTGGTTGGCGAGGTATATGTTCAGTTACTGTGAACAATTCATCAAACACTCCTCTCAGTTTGGATATTTTCACCAAATTTCTTAAAATTCATCTTTGTTTTTGTCGAGTATGGGGAATGTTCCATACAGGTTTTCAAACACTCGTGAGACTTTTTCTGACGTCACCTGCATAGGCGTCATTTTTATACTTTTATGATAACTTTTATTGTAGCTGTCAAGCAATTCCTGTAAGATGTCCACGTTCCTACAGCTGTTTGTAGCCGTAAAATACCTCCACATTCGTGTTTTCAATGTGCGGTTAAATCTTTCAATAACAGACACTTTCAGTTCACTGACAGTTGCAAAATGATTAATCCCTCATTTCTTCATCAACCCCTCAAAGCTTTTGTTAAAGAACTCTTTGCCTGCGTCCATTTGTAACTTTTTAGGGATCCGGCTTTCTTTTAAAATAGAGTCAAAGACCTTAGAGACCTCGACCCCTGTTTTTGTCTTTAAGGCTCTGGCATAAGCCGTTTTGAAAATACATCCATGACTGTGAGTAAATACCCATCATTGTGTTCGGTCAAGGCCTGCATATCACAAAGGTCTACCTGGAACTGATTTAGAGGTCGTGGTACAAACACTATTTCTGACAAAATGTATCCTGGCCGGTTTATGCAGAGTATACGAGTCCTGTTCCGATAAAAAATCTTTGACCCGTTCTACATTGACTTTTTCCCCCATTTCATCCTGCACGGCTCTGCGTAGTCGTTCCACTCCCCCAAAACTACCAGGATGTGAGGGCTTATAATACACTTTTTTCATGACACTTGCTGCCCCCTCTAGGGTTTTTTTAAAAACCCTAGAGAGAGCGTCGTACATCTTCTCCAATTTCTCTCCGATGCGTTTTGTCTTTTTGAGGTTATGAAGAAAGGCCTCGGAAGCGCCGTGGACTCTGTATGCAGACATGTGGATATGGCATGCCTGAAGTGCCCGTTGAATGGCTCTGATGAAACAATCCAAAGCCGTTTCGTCAACTCGTTATAGTGCTGATGGAAGAAATAATCTGGCATCTCATACAGACATTCGTGCTGTAGCTGGCTCGGGTGATCAATTTGACAGCCGTTACAGATTTCAGATCTGTACACGGTCAGAACCTTGCTCAACAGGCGAACTGCCGCAGCTCTCACCGTGTTCAGAAATAGGTCAGAGAGCACCCCGTCAGGTTTATCCTCTTTCTTGGGAGAGGGGGGTGGTGAGGTGATTAGAGTTGAGGATACCGAAGAAGAAGAAGAAGAAGAAAAAGAAGAGGGCCAGTCAGGGGAGGGAGATGGTGATGGAGGAGGTAGAATCCAGTCAGGGGTCCCCGGCAGTGAAGGTGGGGGTGTCGTATCGTGGGTAGGGCTCCCAACGTGCGGTGGTGCTGCTACTTCAGGAGCTGTATCAAGCTCCTGCGATGCTGTTGCAGGGTTCTCCTCTGGGATCGCATCCATGGGACTCCGCGGGGTAGAGTGACAGCGAGGTGGTGAAGGGATCGTCGTATTCCCACCCTCCTCACGGTGCTTGCGCCACCTGCTAGGATCATGATGCCATGCAAAACCGACTGGTCGTAGCGTAAAAGGGGTCTCAGCCTCGGATGGTGCTGCTACAGGGGTCTCAGCCTCGGTTGGTGCTGGTGCTGCTGCTGCCGCTGCTTCTGGTTGCGGTAGAAGAGGAACAGACATGACTTTTTCTCAGTGTGTGAGTCTGAAGTTGCAGGGTACCTGTTTTAAGCGGAATGAATTACAGGGCGGAGTCAGAGGAGGAGGAGGAGGAGTTGGGGGCGGTGTCTTCTGTAAACAGTCTTTTTTATCATCAGAATGTCTCTCGATGTCTGACTTCTTAGGAAGAGATCCTTCAGTTTTTCTGCTTTTTCAATCATCATTTTCATCCACACCTTGAGAGGCAGCCGTAATGACGTCTGGAACATGCCACATTCAGTATTGAAACATTCCAAGACAAATTCATCCGAGTGTTCATCTCCTTCGACCGCCTGACGGCTTGAACGGTAGAACCATCTGCCGGAACCCGAGCTTTTCGTCCCGAAAATGACAGGTTACAATTTTTTTCGAGGTGAGCACTGGTGGAAATTCCTGTTTAACCCACACAAGCGTTTGCGTCTGTTTGTTTTTTGTTGCAGGTTCCTTTCCTTCATTTGCTCTGAGGTTGTTTGACAGCAGCAGCAGATTCAGCACAGACCAATCCACTGATGTAAGCGTTGCTTTTGGAGTGAGGGGTCCAAACGTTTCTCATTTCTCCAACTGGTAAAAACAAAGTTTGTTGACTTCATAATTGAACGCATATCCCCACACACTTCCATCTTCTAAAAGCCATTGCTCCTGAAGCGCGCTGGGAGGAGGTGTCTGGATCAGAGTCAAATACAACACCTGTTTCTTGGGTGCGACCCCTAGTGTTGCGTTTTGATAATGCGTCACAGGCTGATCATCTTCAACTGATTCATCTTGTTTGATGTTTCAGACCAGAAATATTCTGCTTTTATTTATTTTTTCGATGCATGCAAGCTCTTCCTAACTTATTTTCCCATTGGTTAACCCTCCCATTGGTTCACGCAAACTCCGCCTACCCTCCCACATCTTTCCAATTCATTCACACCTCACTCTGCACCGGACAGACAACAGAGAAGAACGTGTCTTTTGGTCCTGAAAGATTAGATTTTACAGATGGTAAATTTGCCAATTATTTTTATACTTTTGATACTATTGATTTCACTTAGATGATTGAATTATTTAATCATATTATTTCATTTACAGGGTTTGTCATTCCCACGCCCACTTTACTCCCATTCGCTCCTGCTCACCACGCATGCGTCACGCTCATTGGCTCCTGCAAACCCCGCCTGCTTCACGCTCATTGGTCCATGCATAACGCCACGCACTTCCGGAGGGACGGAGGGAGGATCTGGGGGGTGGTTTAATATTTAATCAAAAGTCAAAGGTCACCATCCATCATCCGTCAATTAAAAAGTGACAGAAAGTAATATTTATCTCTCTCCATTGTAGGTGATTTCAATATTCATGTGGATGTTGAAAATTATAGCCTTAGTACTGCGTTTATCTCATTATTGAATTCGATTGGCTTTTGTCAGTGTGGTTAGACAGTAGGAAGTGACGTGACATTTAACGTAACTTAAAACTTTAAACTTAACGTTAACTTTTGGTTTTACACGGGACACGAACCTTGGTCTCCTGTGTTGGGCCTTACCACGAGTGGGTAGAACAAAAGACAGCGGCCTGGTTGGAAAATCTAAAGCCTTCACTAAGAGGCTTGAATCAAAAACAAAGGCCAGACAATGAAACAGCGACAGTTCTCCACTAGCTGTTAATTCACACTCAGATGTGATCATTTGAGCTTGAATCCAAACACTGGATTCCTACTGGACAAGACGCCAGCCATGGCGCAGGGAATCCCACCGCACAGCTGTAACGTCATCACCTTTATAAAGCCCAGCACAACAGACTGCTCGTGGTCTTTCCACTGTGACCCTGGTCGCTTCAGGAGACGTTTCAACGTTGAACTTTATTTTCCTAGGAGAGTCTTAACTCGCTGGACGAGTGACTGTTTTGTGTTTGCCGAACACACTTTTGGATCCTGATCGTTATTACCCATAATGATCCCGTACCTGCAGAAGGAAGAGACAAGTCGACTGACAAGACAAAGTCGACTGCTGCTTCCCTTTGCTGCCCTTGAGGTAACAGTTTTGCCGAGGAAACCGACAGTGACCTGGCCACATCAGGATCTGAGTGAAACTCTGCCGGATAACCCAACGGACTGATGCATTAAATCCCTACCAAAAGCGATCCCAAATAAGAGGCTTGTGTCTGGGTAAAGATAGAGTTTATAACTGTGTGCTATTTCATCTAAGCTTCATTGTTGTTGTTGTTTAATTGTGCTTTGCTTATTTTGGAGAGTAACGGACCGCCGCGATTTTATTGCTGTGTGTTTTTCTTTGTGTTAGCACGTTCCATTTTGTATTGGTGCCACACCGTTTAACTGTGTCAGCTTTAGCCACTGTGGAAGGTAATAACTGTGCTCAGACCAAAGTCAAGTAACACGGCTGGTGAATGCTGTCAGGTTACTGTGTGATAAAGGGGCAGCTATTGTGCTTTATCACAGCTTTTGAGATTCCTTGTGCCTTACTCTGTGTGCTGTATTTCTCTTTCCTCTCCACTAACCCACACCACACGCCTTTATATGTACATAAACACCCCCCCCCCCTCCATATTGTGAATGATTATTTATTAATAATAATTTGACGCCTTGGGAATGAGAATGGGCTGGATGATAAGTCTTTTGTATTTACTACTTGTTTTCACTGCCCCCAACGTGGACAAAGAAATCAGGTATCAAAAAACTGTTTTTTCTCCTGTCCATAGTGGCCACAATAAGATCCCTTTAAAAGCAATTTCAATGTACAAAATCCACAGTCCTCATTTTGTGCAAAAAAATTATTCCAAATTTCAGGTGAAGTTAATCTGAAGCTTCAGCAGTCTGAGTAAAAACATCAAGTGGGTATCTTCTACAATTTCTGTCTGTCTTTTTAGCACAAAATTCCATCTTCATGCTTCCATAGACCGTGTCCTTCCTAAGCTGCGGTGGAGGGATAGTAACACAAAGCAGGTGTACTAAAAAAACTGTAACTTTGGAAAACAACTACTTAATTGGTGTAATTCAGACTGCTGAATCCTCATGTCATCTTCATCGGCATGTTAGAATGCATTTTTTCACAGAACAAAGGCTGTGGATTTTTTCCCCCATCTCTTATGTAGGAATTACTTTAAGAAGCCCAGAAATGGGGGAGAAAGCCTCTTTATGCCTCTTGTGCAGTTGCTCCACCCACTAAGGTCCCTACTCTGGATTAGCCAGCAGAACACCGTTGTAGCAATTTAAAGGTTTAAATGCATTAAACTGATGGTGAATGAACTTTATTTTGGTAAGAGCAGTTTTACACTCACTTCCTGCTATCAGAATAAAATCAGTTCACATTAAAACAGAATCTAACTAATTTTAAAACGGGCACTCTTAGCCATTTATAATAATTAATAAATAAATTAATAATCAATTCACTCTCATCTGAAGTGGCTACAGAGTTCTTGTCTCGGGACAAGGACCGGAATACTTCATACACACAACCACACAATAATAATAAATAATAATAAATATAAAGTTTTATAAATGTTTATTTAATTACTAACTACACACACAACTATAACTACTAGACTACACAAACAAACTAATAATTACTAGATGCACAAATGAAGCGATAAATGCAACCATGAATGACTGATATGAACACAGCCATGAATAATTAATAAAGGGATGACTGAATGATGTTTCACACCAGATGATGCAGTAAATGGTTAATTTTGGCAAGCGGTATTAAATTGTAAACACAGGAACTTTAATAGTTAGCAGTGAAATAAACTAGGCACCATTCAGCAACTTAGAAGTTTTGGAAAGTCAAGGGAGATTAATTAGGAATTATTAATCACCTGAAGTAATTTAGCTATCATACCTATCTTGATGGAAGATGCAAACTTTTATCTACGGAATTGTTCTTATTAAGCTAAAGCATCAAACCCCAATATCACAGAAAAGTCAAAAATCTGTTGTTTCACCTGAGTTTTGGGTGAGCAGGGCATGCATTGCTGGGAGAGGAGAGGTGAAGTGGTGCCATTTCTCTGGGGCACTCTGTGGGCGGTTGGTCCAGAATTAAACTCCCTGGAGTTCCATGTTTCAGGATGCGTTGTCAGTCCTGCAGTGCAACTTCGTCTCGAGTTCTTCTTCGAAAATCAGGCTGATGACGTTCGGTTGTGATGGCAACGCAGTGTCAGCTGTTGGCTGAGTTTAAAGTTCATTACGGTCCTCGTTAGGAGCTGTAGAGTGGAACAGGCTTTTCTAATCTGGTAACAGCAGTTTAGATGTGCTAATAACAATTTATTTCCTTACGAGTTATCTCTTTCGCTCCATCTTTCTCTCTCTCTATTTCTCCTTCTCTGCTCGTGGCTGGTGCGGATTTCTTCTTTTTTAATGTTGTCGCGTTAGATCTCAGAAATGGCACAGGCTCATTTTAGCAGGCTTCTTTCTTTTGAGTTGTTGGATATCTGCATTTTTCCACCATGTTCGGTGTGCCTTCAGTTCCTCTGCAGTTCGGTTGTGACCAAGGTCTACTGAAGCTGCGAAGGTTTTGAAATGCAGAGAAGAAGAGTGCAAGACGTTAAGAGCCTGAGGACAAGAAGTTTCTCTTGTCTTAAAATCTTTTGTAAGAGGGGGCAGGGTTGTTTATATTCAAGACGCGAAACTTCACTCCACTCTCACCCTATCTTATCATAATTCTTTCTAATGAATTAATAAAGTTTTAAGTTTAATTCTCCCATGTTAAAGCTTTGTCTCATCAGTTGTTGAAAGGTACTACACACTTATGAATAAAACAGGATATTATCCACTTATCCACTAAGTAATT
This sequence comes from Siniperca chuatsi, assembly GCF_020085105.1. Classification (NCBI taxonomy): domain Eukaryota; kingdom Metazoa; phylum Chordata; class Actinopteri; order Centrarchiformes; family Sinipercidae; genus Siniperca; species Siniperca chuatsi. The sequence continues at coordinate 600,397 of NC_058048.1, forward strand.
AACAGACAGTGTTTATTAAATGTCATACATGATAATATATGTTCCAATATCTGCTATTATGATGACACACCATATATAGGTTATACACACACATATATCTTTATCAGTAAATGAAATAGTAAAATAAAATCACACAAATTAAATGTCTATATATTTCAGAAATCTTTGGATCTCAGGGATGTCTTTTGTCTTAAAGTCTGTGAGAGGCATGCAAAAAGGGAATGGTTATTTCTTCTCCCTAATCGACAGACACAGCACCCGGTGCATAAAAGTAAGTAACCTTAGGCATGTTTGATTGATTAATATTAAGGTTAAGACAACAAGAGATCAGTTGAAAATATTCTTGGCAATATGTCATTAGAGTTGAAGCAAGGACTTAAACTAATCAAACTGTATCCCAAATTATCACACATGCTGTCCTAAATTATTATGGATGTCCTGAAAGAATAGTTTTGCTAATAAAGAAAATGGTGATTCATACCAAATACAAATATATTAATTTCTTTACATATAGAACATGTCTTGTTCTGATGCTCTTTGCATCAGTATGACAACATCAAGTTCCACACTCTTCCTATACTGTCAGTTAAACATAACATAGTTAATACATTTTGATTCTGTATGGCAAAGTAATTTCTCTGTTCAAGTCTCAAAGTTCCAGGAGTCATGGATGAGGTCCAGAGCATCGTCCGTTGAGGGGTTGAGTTTAAGTTTACCAAGTCAAGTCAGCGAGGGTCATAAACTAATAAACTGGCTTAGCTTCACTCTCAACTCAACACTCAACATTCCTTTGTTAGTCTTGCACCATAGTGTGACTTGTATCTCAACAGGACATTGGATTTGTTTGACAAGCAGACCTGCCGTAAATCGAGAGATTTTCATAGTTTGTGGTTTTGTCCTGTTTACTGTCTTGTTTTGTCCTGTTTCCTGTCTTATTTTGTAGTGTTCTCCTCTCCTCGTGTGTCTTGTGGTTTTACTTCAGAATCAGAAATACTTTATTGATCCCCGAGGGGAAACTCTGTTACAGCTGCTCACTATCACGTCACACAGGAGAAAAAGTACTAATAGAATAGAAATAGACATAATAATAAATAAGTCTGCAAGCAAATGGAAATATGCTACACTATAATACACCTAATCAAAATAAGTACAAGTGGGTATGAAGTATAAAGCTAAGTAAGTGTACAGTACAATGTAATAATATAAGTCATAGTAGTGCAATCGTGTGTACTAAGTGTACTCCTAAGTCTCTTGGATTTATTTCTGTGTTTGCTTGAAACTTGCCTTGACTTTTGGATTTTGTTTGTTGCCTGCTCCCTGTCTTATTTGTTTGCTTGTCTTGGAATGCCTTCCCGATTTGGACCTCTGCCTGCCTGACTATCCACTTAAGCCTTTTCCATAATAAATTAATGTATTACATCTGCTCTGCCTTTTGTCTGCATTTGGGTCCTATCCATTGCGTTCCCTGCTCCCTTGCGTGACATCCATTATGACAGAATGAACTGAACAAGCATGGACCCAGCAGACTTTAAATCTCTCACGGAGGAGTTTAGGGAGGTGACCTCCAGCATTGAGAGACAGTTTCAGTCTGCCAGCAGCCAGCCTGAATCCAAGTCTGCTAGTCATCCACCTGCACTTCAGCCTGTTCCTGTTCTGTCCCCCGGGAGGAAGCATGGCTCCCGCAGATGTGGTTCTTCACCGCTGCCCAGCTGCTCATCTTCACCGCTGCCCAGCTGCTTGTCTTCACCGCTGCCCAGCGCCCCAGAGACTCAGCTGCCCAGCGCTCCAGAGCCGTCAGCAGTCCTGCTTGGTTCCCAATCGGCAGCTTGGCCGACACCAGTTCCTGCGCCACGGCAGTCTCAAGTTCCTGCGCCACTGCGTCCCCCTGGACTCCCCTCCAACAGCCACCTGGACTTTCTGCTGGACCACAGCACCACAGTCCTGCCTCTGCTGGATTACAACAGCTCACTCCTGCCTCTGCTGGATCGCAACTGCCTCTTTCCCCGGTTGGATCGCAAGCACAATTAATTTAATTTATCAAAAATGGCATCCCTCAGTAGGCCTGTACATCTACATTTCATACAGGTCTTGCAAAAAAACTGCAGCTGGTTGAGGGCAGTAACCCTGACTGTATTCAGCTTGATACAAGATCTCCTGAAATTTTATTATAACAACGGCCTCCTTCTGTGGAGGCAGCCTTCTTAATACAGGAGCCAAACTAGTCAGGTAGGCCAAAACATCCTCCTCCCTCCCTTCCTGCCTGTGCTGTGCCCTCTCTAGTTCTCTTGTCTCCTTTCTCTCCAGGTACGCTTCCAAATTAGCCTCAATTCCCTTCCGTTTTTTCCCCCTTTCAACATGCACTTCTGCTTCAATTTCATCACATTCTGCCTCCGTTCTCTTTCTTCATCTTTTCTCTCTCCCTCATCCAAGTTACTGGATGTCCTGGTATAAGACATATGAGAATGTTTTAACATTAAGGACATTAAAAGGTACCCCCTTGACTATTTTTGGTTATGTTAATACATATTGTAATGCAGAAATATGCAGATGTATTTTTCTATTATGCCATGACAATGTAATTCACTACTAGTGGAGGACTTGCGCTGGAGTAATTATTTGATTGAAAGAAGTCATTGTGCAGTGATTGATAGAAAAGAGCGCAAGAAGAACACAGAGCAGAAGAAGAAAACGTGTATGTGTTAGCAGTGCAGTGAATGAAATGGCGTAGCAGTGGAATAATCAAAAAGTTGTGAATTCTAGTGACATGTAAACATTTTTTTTACTATAATAAAGCTTCATTGCACTTGTTTTCGTCCTTCATGACTGGACTGAATAGAGTCTAAATGTGTTTATCATAGGTATGTGTGTATTATATGTGATACATGGCATTTACAAAGCTTAATGGTCAGATTGTACTGGAAAATATAATTAAGGCTGAAATGTTGTGCTTAGTCTGTCTGTAAATGGTTAGATTGTGTAAAGGGGGTCATGAAAATGTCAAGATGTCACAGAAGGTGTTTTGGGTTATGACCCAAAAGGGGAACTGAAAACTGCCAAACTTCCTCTCTCTGGGTAGACAACTGTCTGCAAAGTAGGATAAGGAAGGGTTGTTGGGGTGCGGGGAAACAGCCTCTCCTTTACACGTTCACCCCCCTCCTCTCTTTCAACCCAACACGGCAGCGGCGGATGGCCGCCCACCTTTGAGTCTGGTTCTGCCCGAGGTTTCTGTGCCAATGGTTATCCGTGTTTGTCCTCATTGTTGATCACTTTTTTACAGTAATTCCTTTTTATCTGGAGAATCAACACTTCTTGCTTCTTCTTCAAGCTTCTTGAACTCCTAGTTGCTGTAGCATACTTCGTCGCTACGGTTGTTTCAGAGCCATGCAGAGACAGACAGAGTTGCATCATCTCTGTTCAATTTCAATTCAAGCTGCTTTATTGGCATGACTGCATACAACTACGTTGCCAAAGCATATTAACACCAACTATACAATCATAATAAACAAAATAAACAATAAACAATCCTCAAAAATAAACATTCTCTCCAATGGACCTTCTTTTTTTTTTTTTACAGAAATGGTGGATCGCAGAGCTTTCTACATGGCTCTGGGTTGCTCCCTGCTTCCGCTCTGGCAAACCAATCATTGCTGGTTGGCGTGAAATGCATCATTAGAGGTGCGCTAGCACGGGAATATCGCCACAGACCCCAGATTTAAAAACTCCAGTATACTGCCAAACACAGAGAGATTTACCTTACCTGGTGGTGATCGGCTTAATCAGCATTGTGTGAACTCATTTGGCAAGGGCTTGAATGTAATAGACATTCATTTATATGTAAAAGTTGCACACTGTAGCTTTAAAGTACTTTGTTATTTGTATAAGCCCACACACATGTTACACCCCTTAAACAATAAAATCATAAATTTTTTTAAATGATTAATTATTATTTTTGTTTTGTTTGTGTGTGTGTTTTGTTGGAGATTTTTGGTGACTTTTGCTGTGGTATCACAGGCTTGGTTGTCAAGTAGTGTCTATTCTCTGTGGGGCTCTCCAGTGGGGTATCCCGCTCACAGCCCCTAGGTCTCCTAGCCTTGTCCTAAAGGCGGGTCCTCAGCAATTGGACTCTCCAATTTGTCAGCTTAACAGAATATCCCTTGGCATGTGAATGTCAATCTTGATTTGTCCAAGGTGCATTACCCCTTGAGGTTAAACTCAATCTTGCTAGGTGACACCACAAATTGTCATGGTGTGAGGGTTTATTTATGTTATTTCCTGTTTTTATTTTGAAAGACTCTCCTTCCCTCACGTGTCTGGTAGTTTTGCTTCCTGGCTTTGTTTGCCTTTTCTGCCAGTTTGATTGTTTGCTCCACCCTGATTGTTTTTAGCTGTGTCTCGTCTCCCTCACCTTAGTGTATTTAAGTCTGTGTGCTTCCTTTGATCGTCATCAGATCATCTTTGTCTTCTGGCCTTTGTTTCCTGTATTTGTTCTCTGTATTATTGGACTGTGTTTTTCACCCGGACCTCACCTGCTTTTCTGAATTTGGAATTATTGCTTGTTTCTTTGGACTAGGGATTGTCTGCCCGCTTCTTTTCGGATTAGTTGCCTGTGCTTTGGACTGCCGTCCTAGTATTGCTCTCTGCCTGCCTGACAATCCATGTAAGCCTTTTTGTTTCTATTAAATCACTGAACTGTGTCCCTCTGCCTCCTGTGTCTGCATTTTGGGTCCTACTCCTGTTTACCTGGTTCCCCCGGCTTGACTACTAATACAACAGTAATTGGACATGTCAATTGGTTGGTTCAATTGTGCTAATCTGGATGTGTAGCTGATGCGTATTGAGTGTTGTCCATTTGTGCATACATCCCTTTTAACCTGACACCGCTGTTGATAGTTGGTTGTTAGCCTGAGCGCCCTGGGCTGTCCCATCAGGACTTTGCCTGGGAGAGCTGCTTAAGAGTCCCTGAATCACTCTTTTATTTCGCCACTGAAATAACCCACACTATTGTTACCTAGGTTGACCAAACCACATTGCTCCTCTCAACTCCTTATAATTCTCACTAGACCACATATAGACATACAGACCCCAGCCACACACTCACAGGTAGTTTTTACTCAAGTGTCAGCCAGTCTCTGCTTTCTCACATACAGCTGGTCCAAAACACTGCTGCCCGGCTCTTAACAGGCACACGTAAGCTTGATCACACCATACCCATTTTGGCCTCCCTGCATTGGCTTCCAGATGGTTTTAGAATTGATTTTAAGATATTATTGTTTGTTTTTAAGTTGTTAAATGGGTTGGCACCTCCTTACTTCACTGATCTTTTATCTTTACACACTCCCTCGAGATCGCTGAGCTCTGCTGACTAGATGCATATATATATATATGTGTGTGTATATATATATATATATATGTGTGTGTGTGTGTGTATATATATATGTGTGTGTGTGTATATATATATATATAAAAAAAAAAACTTTGTCCTTCACCCTCTGCGGGTGGTCTCATCCTTCGAGCTCGGGTCCTCTACCAGAGGCCTGGGAGCTTGAGGGTTCTGCGCAGTATCTTTGCTGTTCCCAGTACTGCACTCTTCTGGACCGAGATGTCTGGTGTTCTTCCAGGGATCTGCTGTAGCCGCTCCTCCAGTTTGGGGGTCACTGCCCCGAGTGCTCCGATGACCACGGGCACCACTGTTGCCTTCACCTTCCAGGCCTTCTCCAGCTCTTCTCTGAGCCCTTGGTACTTCTCTAGTTTCTCATGTTCCTTTTTCCTGATGTTGCCATCGCTTGGTATTGCCACGTCAACCACAACGGCTTTCCTCTGCTGTTTGTCAACCACCACGATGTCAGGCTGGTTCGCCATTAACATTCTGTCAGTCTGGATCTGGAAGTCCCACAGGATCTTGGCTCGGTCATTCTCTACCACCTTTGGAGGTGTTTCCCACTTTGACCTCGGGGTTTCCAGTCCATACTCAGTGCAGATGTTCCTGTACACTATGCCAGCCACTTGGTTATGGCGCTCCATGTATGCTTTTTCTGCCAGCATCTTACACAGTTACACTGCAGTTATGTGCTGGATTGTCTCAGGGGCCTCTTTGCACAGCCTACACCTTGGGTCTTGTCTGGTGTGGTAGATCTGGGCCTCTATTGCTCTGGTGCTCAGGGCCTGCTCCTGTGCAGCCATGATGAGTGCCTCTGTGCTGTCCTTCAATCCAGCCCGCTCTAGCCATTGGTAGGACTTCTTGATATCAGCCACTTCAGTTATGTTCCAGTGGTACATCCCATGTAGGGGTTTGTCCTCCCATGATGGTCCTTCCTCCAGCATGTCTTCCTCTGTTCCCCATTGCCTGAGACATTCCCTGAGCATGTCATCTGTTGGGGCCTTATCTTGGATGTACTTGTGGATCTTGGATGTTTCATCCTGGATAGTGGCTCTCACACTCACTAGTCCACGGCCGCCTTCCTTACGGCTAGCGTGCAGTCTCAGGGTGCTGGATTTGGGATGGAACCCTCCATGCATGGTGAGGAGCTTTCGCGTCTTAACGTCTGCGGTCTTCCCGCAGGGTATCTGATCACTGGTAGGGCGTAGCTGTTTATTGCCTGGGCCTTGTTCTTGCCATTGAGCTGACTTCTTAGGACTTGCCTTACTCGTTGGAGGTATTTGGCCGTTGCCGTCTTCCTTGTTGCCTCTTCGAGGTTGCCATTTGCCTGTGGTATTCCAAGGTACTTGTAACCGTCCTCAATGTCTGCTATTGTTCCTTCTGGGAGTGAGGCCCCTTCTGTGTGGACTACCTTCCCTCTCTTTGTCACCATTCGACTGCACTTCTCAAGCCCGAATGACATCCTAATGTCAGAGCTGTAGATCCTGGTGGTGTGGATCAGTGAGTCGATGTCCCGCTCGCTCTTAGCGTATAGCTTGATGTCATCCATGTAGAGGAGGTGACTGATGGTGGCCCCGTTCCTGAGTCGGTATCCATAGCCAGTCTTGTTGATTATTTGGCTGAGGGGGTTCAGTCCTATGCAGAACAGCAGTGGGGACAGAGCATCTCCTTGGTATATGCCACATTTGATGGATACTTGTGCAAGTGGCTTGCCATTGGCCTCAAGG
>NC_058048.1:610000-647500 GCF_020085105.1 Siniperca chuatsi
AATTTAAGATTTATGTATGTGATCTGTGTAGGATAATGGTGCCAAGTTAGAAAAGACGATAGTTAGTTTACCAGTCCATGGAGGGAGAAGGATTGCTTTGGTGCTACTTTGTTAGCTGGCGATTCCATCGGTTGTGGATCAGCCAGGCAGGGAAGTAAAAAGGTTTTTGCTTCGTTTCTTATTGACTTCTGTTGTTTATAGTTAGGTTAGCTGGCAGTGTTTGTGTGTGCTGCAGGCGCTAACCAGGAATCTTAAGACAAAGTCTCTTGTGTTGTGCTGTAATCCTTTCTTGTCCTTTTGTCAGTGTGTCTGCGTCGAGCAGGCCATGTTGAGGTTCAGGGAGCCATGACCCGGTAAGGGAGAAAAGCCAAAGAGAAGAGAGCGAATAATGGGATGACCAGGAGTTTTGTTTGTAGCTGATCAACCTGTCATCAGGGGGTATCAGGTTAAAGTCACAGACAGTGACTGGAGACGTCATGATAAAATGTCAGTGAAGACCAAGTGGTCCCAACATATCCCCCCTTTGGTCTCAGGATTGCACTTGATGTATAGTTAAAAGAGTTAATTTGTCAGTTTATTCAGGTTTGTAACATTTGGGCAGTTCATTAACCAACTGGCCATTGATCAACACTATATATCTTGGCTAAGCAAGAACAGTCAACAAGTTACAAAAACAAAATCCAGATAAACATGACAATAGCATTACTATGCCTAAAATAAATAACCAGTGTTTTTAAGTTACTGATCAGGTTAGTGAGAACAGGAAGGTTTGGGGTGTAAATCTGTTAAGGGGAGAATCAGAAAGTGGCACCTCAGATGAACTCTATTGCTTGAGTATTTGTTGATTCACTCATTGAATCAGATGACAATACTGACTACTCAGTGTGGTGCTCAGTCTGATCTTGGCAGAATTTTGTCCTTCAGGCAGGCGTTGCTGCAGAAGGTGTCATCACCTTTTCCAAAACTTGTGTTGGATAAGGACATGTGTATGACTAGCTGTGTGTTATAATGGGGTGTGTCCTAAGCTAGTGTTTTACACTAGTGATCTTACTGACCCTAGTCTGGCTATTACAGAGTTCAAGAGTATTGACTTTACTGCTGTTGCTGACAACTCCAAGTTTGCCTATGTAACTGCAAGAAAATAACTTTTAATATGGAAATGCCTATCTATGGTAAATGGTAAATGGACTGTACTTGTATAGCGCCTTTCTAGTCCTTCCGACTACTCAAAGTGCTTCACACTATCTCGACGTAGTTGGTGAACAGGGCGGTTTGTGTCCATATACTGCTTTTTGTCACCCACCTTTGAGCTGTTGTGAGGGTGACTTTTGAGGCAGTAGGTATGTGTTTCCCAAGCCACCCGTGTCATCTTCCTTATCTCGTGCATTAAGGGATTACCTTGATGTGTCCTAAGTACAACGTGAGTGTGTACACATGGATGAAGGTTGCACAAGAACAACAACTTGAAGGTAGAGCTTTCTTCTAAGCCTGGTGCATTCTTGCCCTGGAAGTACACATGCCTCAAATGGTTGTAATAATCTCTGGGATGCTCATGACATGAAAGTTTAATTAGGTGAGCTGCAACCGTTGCTGTGGATTTGTAAGCAGTAGAAGAGAATTCTTCTATTATTACTTGACGGAGCTCTCTGTAGTCATTTCTGACACTGGGAGGTTGTGACTGTATAAACGTATGGACAGACAGCTGTAGAGCTGGTCTTCCACACAAGTTTAGGGGATTGTTCCCATCTTCTAAGTGGAGAGGGAGTTAAGCTCTCATTAAGGGAAGAGTGTGAATCAGAGTAAACAGAATCACATTGGCATAACGACTGTGGTAGGGCAAGATGTTCTGACCTAAGTCTTAACAATTCTTCCTTGTGTGAGCAGAGCTCTAACTCTGCTGAGTGTAGGTCTTGTGCATGGTGTTGGGACCACCAGGACTCCACAGATTGTGTTCATTTGTGTGACTTAAACTGAACTTTTATGAAACTGAGCCATTGCACTCAGTCTCCTACAATCCAGCAGACATCACACCTCAATTCAGCTTTATTTATATAGCACATGTAGCCCAAAGTGCTTTACATAGAAAAATTACGCAACATAAATGACAAAAACAAAAAAAGAAAAAACATTTTGTAAGACTCAGATTTACAACAACAATAAAACAATAAACTGTTAAAAGTCAATACATAAAACTCAATAGAATAAAAATAAAATAAAATTAACACCAAGGATAAAAATAATGTAAGAACCAACGTTACCAGTGCCATTTGCTATATATGCCCTTGAAAAGGCATACTTATCTCATAGTCAGTAGCAGTCTATAACAAATTTATATACTTATTCTATAAAAAACTTCAATTAAATGAATATTTTCTTTGGTATTTGTGTCATATACAGATATGCAGTGATGATTGCTGGGTAGTATGTATGTTGATGTTGTCCAATGTCAAGTCTCTATTTGAACATGTCACAAGACGATAAGATATTTGGTAGCTAGTGACAAGCTGAGCACATCTGCAAGCTGAGTGAGCAGTCATGACTTTCAAACAGGAGGGGAAGGTAGCAAAGTTCCCTAAAGTTCCTTTGGTTTTTATATAAACAGTTGCCAGTCCAGGACGACCCCCCTCATAGCAGCAATGCAACAGTTCGACTGGCATCAGCATCGCTGCCCTCAGTGGTGTGTCAAAATCCATGCAGTAGGTAACGTTGTGTTAGATATACATTTCAAGACAAGTTATTTGGTAGGCTTACTATAACCTACAAGTTGGCTACAAGTAACTCACTTGTAGGTGAGTACAAGTGCTTTTTCAAGGGGACTTGGGGACGATGTGGGCTTTGTAGATAATTGGCTGACTTTTTGGGGAAGCCCTGGTCTGATTAGGAGAGACGGCATTCATCCCACTTTGGATAGAGCAGCTCTCATTTCTAGAAATCTGGGTTTATTAGTGGACCAAAACCATGACAACTCAGAGTTGAGAACAGGAGGCAGAGTAGCAGTCCTACACGCTTCTCTGCGCTTCTATTAGAGCAGTTACCCACCCAAAACTCCTTAGTGACGGTCTCTGCCCCCCGACCACTTAAATTAATAAAACCAAAAGTTAAGAGAAGAGGAGTTATACATAAAAACCTAAACAAAAACGGTGAAATAGCACAGCAAAATAGGAGAATTAAATGTGGACTCTTAAACATCAGATCTCTGTCATCTAAAGCTGTATTAGTGAACGATTTAATATCAGAGTATCATATTGACTTATTTTGTCTTACTGAAATCTGGCTGGGTCATGAAGAATATGTTAGCCTAAATGAATCCACTCCGCCCAGTCATATTAATACTCACATTCCTCGAGTCCTTAAAACAGATAAAGTAATTATTGTAGGTGATTTTAATATTCATGTAGATGTTGAAAATGATAGCCTTAGTACTGTGTTTATCTCATTATTTGATTTGATTAGCTTGTGTCAGAGTGTACATAAACCCACTCACTGTTTTAACCACACTCTGAACCTTGTTCTGGTGTATGGCATTAAAATTGAACATTTAATAGTCTTTCCACATAATCCTTCATTATCGGACCATTATTTAATAACTTTTGAACTCCTATTACTGGACTACACGCTATTAGGCAAAAACTCCTACTCTAGAAGGATTTTAAATTCTATTCTGGATTTTACAGGGAGCCAGTGCAGAGATGATAATATTGGAGAAATATGATCTATTTTCCTAGTTTTTGTCAGTACATGTGCCGCAGCATTCTGGATCAACTGGAGAGACTTATTCGGACAGCCTGATAATAAGGAATTGCAATAGTTCAGCCTAGAAGTAACAAATGGATGGACTAGTTTTTCAGCATCATTTTGAGACAGGATGTGCCTGATTTTTGCAATGTTACATAGGTGAAAGAAGACAGCTCCTCTGCTTTCAGGAGCTGATGCTTGTTTTCACGTTTCAGCACTTTGACCGTCAAAATGCTGTCCATGGTTTTGATAGCTTGCTCTTTGACCTCTATACTTTCCCAAGACAATAGCCTAAATAACACGACTGTAAAATGTAACACATTGTTGGTACTAAAATATATATATATATATATGCTGTGTGTGTGTGTGTGTGTGTGTGTGTGCTTCATAACTAGTAACTAGCGTGCACTGGGGCCTGTCATAACTACATTACGCCACTGTCGGACTGGAACATAAAATGAGAGAAAGTCTCTGTAGGGAGGAGACAGCTCATTTAAAGCCGTTAAAAACAAGTATAAGAACTTTACAATCAATTCTAAGAGATACAGGTAGCCAGTGCAGTTTCTTAAGTACAGGGGTGATATGATCCATTTAGTTTTTTTTAATTAAGACTCTGGCCACAGCATTCTGAACTAGCTGTAGTTTTCTTATGGACTTTTTGGGTAATCCAGTAAAAAGGGTATTAGAGTACAGTATAAACTGCTAGTAATAAAAGCACAAGTTAAAAAAAGGTCTGACTTTGGCAATATTTCTGAGATTGAAAAAAGATGTTTTAATGACCTTGTTAAAATGAGAAATAAAATGTAAATCAGAATCTAAAATCACTCCCAGGTTTGCGATGTTAGATTTAACCTGTATAGTAAGACCACCAAGCACTGAGTGTGGTTTTTCTCATGCTGCTTTTGGTCTTATTAATAGAATCGCAGTTTTTTCCTCATTTAGCTTTAAAAAGTTTTTACCCATCCATACATTAATGTCAGAGAGACAGGCAATGAGAGCATGCAATGCATTGGGGTCATTTGGAGAGACCGAGATATATAATTGTGTGTCATCAACATAAACATGGTAGTTGACATGGTGATGGTTAATAATGTTTCCAAGTGGGAGCATATATAATGAAAACAAAATTGGGCTGAGAATGCTTCCTTGAGGAATGCCATAATCAATACTATGAGTCTCTGAAACACGAGCACCCAGGCTGACAATATGTTAAATATGACTGAAACCAAGCTAAAACACTGTCAGAGAGACCCACCCATTTCTCGAATCTGTCAATTAAGATTTTGTGGTCGATTGTGTCGAATGCTGCACTGAGGTCTAAGACAAGCAATTGTTCGCATCCACAATAATTCTCAGGTCATTTACAAATGTCAGTAGGGCCGTCTCTGTGGTGTGGTTCGCTCGATGCCGTAGATGAAGAAGTAGTTGATTTAAAACAATTTTCTCTAAAAGCTTACCAAGGAAATGAAGATTAGAAATGGGTCTATAATTGCTTAGTTCAGAGTGATCTAGATTGGATTTCTTGAGGAGAGGTCTTACCATTGAAGTCTTGAAAGCTGTGGGGAAGATACCTAATTTATGAGGAGTTTATTATGCTTGTTGTTTCTTGGGAGAGACTATGGAAGCAGGATTTAAATAGTTTGGTTGGAATGGGGTCTAGGACACACGTGGAAGACGTCATCCTGCCAATTTCTTCACTGATGGTGTCTTCTGACATTATATCAAAGGATGACATCTTAGATGGGGGATGACGGACAGGGAGATCCCAGGTCGTTTGGGTGTCTGCATTTACAATTCATCTAAGAGTTCGTCTAAGAGTCTGGTAGCAGGCAATGGATTTAGAAGACTGTCAATTGTGGGAAAAAAAGCACCTTGTGATTATTTTGGTTTTCTGAGATAATCATTGAGAAATGGGCTTGTCTTTCTTTCCTGACTGCATTATTGTAAATTATAACTTGATCTTAATAATAAAATATCTAAGTGAACAATGTAGTTTGCTTTTCCTCCACCTTCTCTCAGCTTTTCAACAATTTCTCTTCAGCTGACAAATAGTAGCAGTTTGACATGGTGATTTGCAAATTAGTTGCCTTGTTTTTGTTTGTGCAGGAGCAACTGTATCTAATTACAATCTAAATGTATCATTAAAATTGTCCACAAGGTCATCAACTGAGCCAGTGGTGGATGAAGGCAAGGTGTTCACCATATTTGAAAAATTGTAAATAACTTCATTGTTAATATTACGTTTCACAACAACAGTCTCTGGATGGTCATATGATTTAGAGAGAGTGGTGATAAAAAAGACACAGAAATGAGCAGACAGGTACCTTGGCAATGGATGAAATGTCAACATCAGTATCCCTTGTAATAACTAAATGCAGTTTATTTCCATGAATGTGGGTGGCACTCTGTACATGCTGAACATGACTGAGACTAGCAACAAGATCTAAAACATCCAAAGCCATTGAATCAGTGTAGTTGTTGACATGAAAATTAAAATCACCAAGTAAAATGATTTTATCATGACTTAAGAACAATGGACATAAAATCATAAAACTCAGTTAAGAAGTTGCTATCATGTTTGGGGGGCGATACACAGTCACAGTGAGTATCAATCCCACCTCCTCTTTTATTTTGTCTAATGGAGTATAAAAAGGTGAAATTAGGAGGAGAAGACTAACAATGTAGCTGAAGCAGTTGAAAACAGCCAGGCTTGTTCAGAAATAAAATCATTAATATAAAATGTCTTGCTGGAGAGGGATCTAATATTCAAAAGTTCTAACTTAATTGGTCCTGGCTTGGGCCTCACAGGGTCTGACTGTCAGACCAATCTTCACCAGGTTGCTTACATTTCTGCTATAATGAATGATTGGTGCAACAATAGTGTCCGAGACTGAGCCATTGTGAGGAGTACCCCGATATTTTTTTGTGTTATTGCAACAGCTGACTATACCAGGAATGGAGAATATTTCACTATTCACAACTGTAAAAGTATGGTTGGAACAGGAGGGTATTGTTACGGACTGACTTTACAAAGTGACTGAACTACTACTGGTTCCTACATGACGTAGATGTCAGTCTTTTGACAGTTTACAGGACTTCAGTGGGAGATCTATATTGTGGTCTAATAGCCGTTTACCTTCTCTGTTGAGATAAAGTCCATCCCGTGCAAATAGGTCCAGTCGCTTCCAAAAAATACTGAAGTTATCCACAAAAGGAATGCCCATTGCACAGGTCAGTCCTTTCAGCCAGAGATCTCCAAACAGAGAAGGCAGGGGTCCGGAAATAACACACTGTCTGCCAGACTCCAGGACAGTGTCAGTCAAAGTTTTAAAGTCATCCTTCAACTTTTCGGATTGTTGAAACTTGATATCATTAGATCCGACATGGGTGACTACTGAGGATACAGAAGGGTTATCCCACAACAGTTCATGGAGCAGAGAGTTAATGTTGAGCACCTGAGCACTGGGATAACAAAATGTTTCTGTGGTAGGACAGTAAACTTGCTGCACCATAGATGAGCCTACAATAAGACAGGAGGGGGACTCGTTCAGGGCGTCCCCTCTGGGTCCTCTTCCCATGGAGGAAACCGCAGTCCTGGCATGCACCTCAGTAGTATGCTTGTTTTCTCTTGCTGGATGAACCCGGGAGGGCACGGCTGGCAGTAGGGATTGCGGCATAGGTGGGACACCTGTAGTGACGGCTGAAGGCACTGTAGTAGCATCCGGAGCCTGATCGAGACAGCGAGGGACTGGGCAAAGTGCGGGCAAACGCTAGGGGCCCTGGGTTGATTGGAGTGGCTTGGCCACTCAGTAGCGGCTCTCTATGAGCAGGTTTTTGCTGAACGTGTCTGGAAGGGGACCCATTTCAGGGTCAGAGACAGCGTCAGGCGACTCTCGAGCGATTATGTCGGCAACTGAACTTACCTGGCCATGCTGAGTTTCCTCGTGCCTGACATCCGCTCCTTGTTGGGCTCTGTGGAGCTGCACATGCAGCGTTTCTGTACTCTCCCACAGCTGGGCACAGGTTTTTGTAAATGGGAGATCTCAGTTTGAATGGCCATGACTTCTGGTCGCAGACTGACATTCTTAACTATGACTGCTACAACCTATCCTACTAGGATGTTAATGAGGTGACTTCAGCACCTCTGGTGAGTAATAGCTATTTAGAGTGTGTGTTAGTGCTTTTATTGTTTAAATAACAATATGGCATGCTATTTGGTTTTGAGATCCCTAACCACTAGTACACACTGAACCAATCCACAAACCACTACTGAATATATGCTAGGCAAAGATAAATTTAAAAAACTCTAATTTCCGAAAAATGAATGATTCGAAATGAATAATTCTGGATTATTATGCATAAATATTATAATAAAAGTATTAGATGGCCTCACACCAGATGTTGGGATCTGTTGGACAGGTTTAGTCATTAGCAAAAATCAAAGATATTTATTGATAAATAGAATTATTAATATAAATCAAAATATTAATTGGTGTTAATAATAACGGGGCACCACCCTTGAACTTTGAGATTTCAGCTGCCTCTGTCTGTGTGCTTATGAGCCAGGGCTGTAAATGTGTGGTGTATCTTTATCTTTTGATATAATGTTGCTTTCCAAGGTGCTGATGCTGCTCTAATTTAGCAGTAGCCTAACCATTGCAGCTCCAACGGACACCTGGCTATTCGACTAGTACATCATGAAGGATAATTTAATTATTTATCTTTAATTTAAATATGGATACAGCCGATCCCGCTGTTGTCATTAACCTGTATTTATGCTGATTTTGTCAGACAATGTCGCTATTATAGAATAATGATTTGCACTAGCGCTCATGATTGGCTACAACATTCAAAATACAGAAGGTTGTCTTCTTAACTCCAGGCAGAAGCAGCCCCAATGTTTTCAGTGGATTATGGTCACGTGTTTCCTCCTGCTCAGAGTAGTGGGAGAGTTGCATTAAGCTGGAATTATGCCTCTCTGGGCTGCACGTAGGCGAACTTGCATGGTGGTAGCTCAGTGACGTTTGCGTGGCTGTTTCTTTTATACTTACTGAATACATACTGAATCTTGGCAGAAGCATAATTACAGCATACATTACAGTGGAAGACTTTTCAAACCACCCTTTTATTTTTGACATTTTATAATGTTCAATGACAACTTTTTAAAATGATTTATTATTATTTCTTATCAGAATCAGAAATACTTTATTGATCCCCGAGGGGAAACTCTTTTGTTACAGCAGCTCACTATCACGTCAGTGCACACAGGAATAGAAGTACTAAGGAAAAAATATATTATACTATAATACAGGTCAGAAAATAAATTAAGTACCAAGTGGGTATAAGCATAAAATTAATATAAGTGTGAAGTACAAAGTGGGTTTACCGGTTGATGATAATAATACGGTATAAAGTAATAGTGCATGAATTTATATCTGCACATGGGTTTTATTTCTAAAGTTTGGCCATCATTTCAATTGGTTATGATCATATTGTACTCACCAAAGTAATCGAGATTTGGCATTGTGGCAATATCACTAAAAAAAACTTGTTAGAAATAAATATTGACCATAAATGACATTCAAACACGGAAACTTAATTTGTGTTTGTGCGTCTATAATGGATTTTTATCATGGATTGGACTTGGGCCAATTGTGTGTGTGTGTGTGTGTTTGTGAGAGAGAGAGAGTGTGTGTGTGTTTCATATTCTTATATCCCGGTGGTGACTTTAACCTGAATGCACACTAACCCATGGGGACCTGTGTCACTGTGGGGACAAAAATTGAGGTTCCCACGGGTAGAGACTGCTTTTTGAGGGTTAAGACTTGGGTTTTAGGGTACAGGTTACAGTTAGGTCAAAGGTAAGGGTTAGGGTAAGGGTTAAGGTTAGGGTAAGAGGCTAGGGAAAGCATTATGTCAATGACTGTCCAATTCTAGTCCTTAACCAATTCTAGTCCTTAAATTTAAGACCACTCATTTCCATAATCAGTTAAAAAAAATCTACACATGACATAAGCCGTATAGGCAAATTAGTATAGTTATTATAGTAAAATAACAAGTTTCAAGGTTCATTTATTTATCATAATATATCAAAGGGTTGTACAATAAAATGCAAGCTGTAGTCCCTTCATGCTATACACAAAAAACCCCAATTAATTATAGTAGAGTGCAGAGAATGAAATGAGGAGTCTCATAACCCTGAGGGAAGAAGCTGCTCTTTAGTAGGTGTTGTTGTTCTCAAGGTGTGTGAAGACTGAGTGGAGATGGCATCCTCTGTGGGTCTGTTGGTTCTGAATGCAAACTGGAGACGGTCCAAGCTGGCTGGGATGTTTTCTTTGATGTGCTGGAGAACCACTTTCTCAAAGCACTTCATCAGAATGGGGGTGAGAGCCACACTTTAACTTTTAAGTTTTTTCTGATGGTTTGACTCTTTAATCAGCTGGGAGTAAGTAGGCAGGAGAAGCAAAGAAATATGGTGTGACTGACCAAAATGGGGGCGGGGGAGGGCTTTGTAGCTGCCAGAAATGTTTGTAACAGCAAGGTCCAGGGTATTACTTACCCTGGTGGGGACAGTTCTGAGGTCTGTTTGATTAAAATCACCAGCTACAATAAAAATCATCATACAGTTCCTGTAGTGCATTTTTTGAATTTGTGTCTGGGGAATGTAAACAGCAGCAACAAAAACACTGGTGAGTTCTCTGGGCAGATAATATGGTTGACATCTTAAAGCTAGGGTAGGTAATGTATTTCAGAAGCATCTTTTGTTATATTTGTTGAAATTCTCTTTACATCTCGACAGCAATCAATAAATCATCCAATCCATCCAATCATTTTATTTGGCCAGTATGAAATGATTGGCTGGCCTACCTGCCTGTCTACCTACCTGCGCGCACTCTGCCTGTGCACTCATTGCGCATGAAAATGTATTTTGGGGAGTGGTTTTGAAGGGATGCCTGAAGGGAGGGGGTGGGATTTTTTTGGTTGGATACTTAAAAAATCTAGCTGTCTCTTGCTTCTTTCTCCAACGTTACCTGCCCTAGCTTTAACATTAAAAACTCGACATCTGGGAAATATTCTCAATAAACTTTGACTACATTCAGCATCATTGATGTAAACACAGAGTCCACCTCCCCTCATCTTACCGAGTCTTGCGTTCTGTCACCGCAGAATGCGGTCTGCCAGTCAAGTGCAATAGCTTGATCTGGGATGTTGTGTTGGAGCCAGGTCTCTGTAAAGATGTGGACACAACAGTCTCTGATTTTACATTGCTGAGTTAGTTCTTAGTTAGTTAGTTCTGCTTAGTTCATCCACTTTATTTTCCTGCAACCGGACATTAGCCAGAAATAAGCTAGGTAGTGGTATAGCCCTAGGTCCAAGCTAGGTTAGCTTAGCTCTTATCCCAGCTCTGTTTGTGACTCATTGTGACGTTTTTGTCCAGCTGATGTGGCTGGGTGGTTGGAAGATGTAATCATCTCAAGGTCAGCTGCACTTAATCCAGTCCCTGCGCTTTGTTTCTGATGTTGATGATTGTATTTCAGTCTTAGGTAAAATGTGCTTCCATTATGCACATAACATAACTATAGTGAGTATAGTTAATATAGGCAGCAGAGTACTGTCAGACCACAGAAAGGGCTACAGAAATAAATACATTACACAAATAAATATACAACAATGCAAGTATGCAGAATGCAGAGTCTGTGGGTTAGATTAATGGCTAATTATACCAATAATATGATTCACAACTGTTTGTAGAATGTATTCAGTCTTTTATTGTCAGTCAGTGTTGCATCTGCAATCTCTAATTTTGCAGATTCACCATGTGTAATTTATGCACATCACACACAGCTGGGCAGTGGTGGAAGAAGTACACAGATCCTTCCCTTAAGTAAAAGTACAATTACAAGTAAAAGTCTTAGTTAAAATACAGAAGTATTATCAGCTAAATGTACTTAAAAATTTATAAAAGTTGTCTAAAATATCATTATAATATATGACATAATTAGATTGTTGATGCAGAAATGTGTAAGTAGCATTTTACTGTTCTGGAGTTTGCTCGTTTAGTACAGTGGTTCCCAACCTAGTGGCCCCCTCCAAATTCAGTTCAATTCAATTCATATTTATATAGCACCATTATTATTTACCGAGACCCAACAAATCCAAAGGATGACGAGATAAATTTGAGGGGTCAGGAGATGATTAATGTGTTAGGAAAAATGAATAAACAAAGTACTGCTACACAAATTTGTATTCATTATTTAGACTTATGTAATGTTTGAGTTATTTTTATTTTGTGAAATATTGTATACTTTTAGCCTTTTGGACCTCAGATGAAACCATGTGAGAAGTTTACAGAGGAAATCACGCTTTGGTGGAATTAAATGGTAGTTCATCTTCTGTGCTTTCCTATACACTGTTGAGCAGTTCCAGAAAGATTCCAAGATTATTGGTCTTATTTGTTTCAGCAACAAAAAAGTAGTTTAACTCCGTAATTCTGTTTTACAAAAGCTGGAATGCGTCATATTGTGTAGAATTAGATCTACTGCTTGTTATCACCTTGCACCCACATTTAGCAAATATCTAAGCAGTTTTATAATATAACGTACAGCATGTAGGACTGACAGAGCTGGAAGAAAATTAGAGACTTTTTTCTACAGCAATCTGACAAACATACATAGCAGCGCTAATTACATCAGTTCTCCTGCACTGCTCTGGGATCAGCTGTCCATCTCACTGTTATAAAAAGTCATTGTGACTGGTCAGAATATGTGTGTTTGTTCGTTTATATATTTGTGTTTTGTTATGTGTTTCTAAGAATATGACATGATAACAGACGTTGACCCTGTTGCCGTAGCTCTGTCTCATCGTCTCTTGTACTTCACATTTGACACTTGACAAAGGAGTTTCCCCTCAGGGATCAATAAAGTATTTCTGATTCTGATGATAAGTATGTACGGTATAATAATACAATGTAATAATATAAGTAATAAGTAATAGTGCATTTAAACAGCTGCAGGCACTGTGTGTTTACAGACACTGGAGTAGAATAGTGAAGTGGGAGGAGCTGCTGCATTCGTAAGTATTTTCCCCCACTGTTCATTTCTATTTCAGTTTCAGCTCAGTTTTCTTTCAATGATGGTCCTCAACAGCGGTGTTAATGGTGTTCATCTATGTTAAAACACAGGAGTCTCCTGGATAATTTAACCATACTATAGACCAATCTGCTGGTTGATGTCTGTTTTGTGTCATAGCGCCACCACCATTACTGCGGTACAGTGTTAATTTAATTAAACAAAATTGAAATATACTGTCAACAACCTTTTTTTCCATGACAAACACTAGACGAATCTGACTTAAAATTAAAAATATAACAAAACCTCTCTTTATTTCTGTCGACAAAAAAAGGAGACAAAATTAGATGGATTTTTATTCACGTGATTTAAATCTCCTTGTTGTCACTGGATGGCTGCACATTCCTCTTCTGTGTCTGAATCATCTTCCTGGTGGCTTTCCTCAACAGCAGCACACTGCCAACAGTGGTAAAGCCTGGAGCTAGCTGCACACTACAGCTGTAGGAGCTCGACCAATGTCAGACGGAGATGGTAAAAGTACACAATGGCAACCAGGGGGCTTGGTTGGAACAACATGGGTCGGCATTTGGACCCACTTTAAATGTAATGTCTCGGAGAGAAAAAGTGTGTAGTAACATTATTGTCAGGAGAGAAGCCTTGTGGCTTCAAAATAGCTGGGAAGAATATTACAAACCCAAGGACACACCTCAAGGTGCACCTCACAGAAACTGAGGTAATGTTACTGATAAAATGTTTAATAACGTTATGTTACTTTTGAACATATACAAAAAGCAGTGGTGTAACGTTATGTATTATTATCATCTCACAACAACGGGACATTGCTTACATACAGGGGTTTAGCCAAACTTAAATGTCAATAGCCTGGTCAGCTAAATTGGATAACCTCTTGCTTAAGACAAGTTTGTTTAATTTGGAGTGTTAGACATGCTATCCTAGCCATAGTCATTTTGTGGCTAAATCTCATTTATGAAATCTTATTTGAAAGCAGTTTAGTCTGATTAAAATGGTCATTCTTGGTCTTGACTAAAACTAGACTGTGAAATAATCTTTTGATGACTAAAATGTCCAGAGTTTTAGTTGACTAAACCAAGACTAAAATGTTCATGGCTTTCTTTGACGAGTCTAAAATGTCCAGAGTTTGACTAAAAATAAAAAGGATGAGGTTGACTGAATATGGCTAAAGCTAACATGGACTTTTGATCTCAGGACTAAGACTAAATGTAAAAATAGCTGACAAAATAAATACTACTGAGGTGACAGAGTCAAAATGAACACATTTTCAGTGGAAGCAGAGATGTTTGGGTTGATCACGGTCGGATGATTTTTAAAAGTTTTATTCAATCAGGTAGAATAAGATCTGGATTTTGAGAGACACCTGATAACAAACATTCATAGTCAGACAAACAACTAGCGTACAAAAAACACAAATAAGGCCAGACAACCACAATCGACAAAGAATTACTGAAAACAATTACAAGAATCATAAAAAACATCAGACAATAAAGCTTAAAAATTGCTGAGGGGGATGAACAAATGTAGCTTGAGGGCAGTTTGCTGTTCATTCCATTTAAAAGGTGCAGAGTACCTGAAACCAGTCCTGCCAAGATCAGTGCGTACATATGGAATATCTAAGGATTAGTAATTATTGAAATCATGTGCTGTATATAAGATTTCAATAAGGGAAGAGATGTGCGGTAGTTTGGAACCATTCACAGTAGAGCTGTATAGATGGTTATCATGAGATGATTATTCCTTCTTGTCAATAATGAAGTCCATCCAACTTTGTGATGCAGAAAGTAGGGATGAGTATGAAATGTGTCATTAGCATGACATTAGTATATGATAAAAGGAGTTTAACTGCTGAAGTGGAACAGTTTGAGAAGAAGGCATTGTCCTTGTTCCCGGGCACACCACCAAGTCATTGGTACCGCTACGTGGATGACACCTTTGTGAAGATCAAGAAACAAGACTTAGAAGCGTTCTCAGAGCATATCAATACTGTGGACCCCAACATCAAGTTCACACGAGAGGATGCCAAAGAGAACCACCTGGCCTTTCTTGATTGTTCTACTCTCAGAGGAGAGGACGGAAAGCTCCAGATAGAAGTGTACAGGAAACCAACACATACCGATCAATACTTGCTCTTTGACTCACACCATCCATTACAGCACAAGCTGGGTGTAATCCGGACATTACAACATAGAGCCCAAGAAGTGCCCACCGGCTCAGAGGGTAAGAAGAAAGAGGAAAGGCATGTCCAGAATGCACTCTCAGCCTGTGGTTATCCTACTTGGGCTATCAACAAAGTTAAAAGAGCCAAAAAACAGGACAAAAGGGAAACAGAACCAAGAAGGAACGGTGTATCCATCCCTTATGTATCTGGACTGTCTGAAAGGATCTTTAGACAGCACGATGTTCCTGTTTTCTTTAAACCAGGCAACACTTCAAGACAGAAACTCGTTCACCCTAAGGACAAGTTACCCACACAGAAACAGAGCAATGTTGTCTACACCATTCAGTGCAGTGAGGAAAACTGCAAAGAGCGGTACATAGGTGAGACTAAACAGCCACTTCACAAAAGACTTTATCAACACAGACGACACGCTAACTCAGGATTGCAGAGCGCCGTGCATTTGCATCTAAAAGCTACAAACCACACATTTGAAGACAGTGAGGTGAAGATTCTAAGTAGAGAGAAGAGTTGGTTTGAAAGGGGTGTCAAAGAAGCCATTTTTGTGAAAAAAGAAAACCCCTCTTTGAACAGAAATGGTGGTCTGAGATTCAATCTGCCCAAAGTTTACCACAGTGTATTAGCACCTTGGTCACGCCAATCATGCTAATCAGGTACTTAAAAGTGATGAGGGAGGTGCAGCCAGAAAACAATAGGCCTGATTACTGGGCCATCATGGAAACAAAAGAAGGTCAGTTTCAGGTGAAACTAGGCAGGGTAAACAGCAGATACTCAGGAAGACTCTTCCCTGTGGGCAGGGCTTAAGCAACACAGAGTAGCTTAAATTTCGGATTTCTCAGACCATTTTCACAATTGAGAATGACTTCCGGATGGGAGCCGAAACGTCTTGATTCTGAAAACAGTGTCCAGATGACTACGACTGAAACCTTTTCTACAATGGAACACTCCTGGACGAATGATTGACTACACCGTCTTAGAATGGAGGAAGCTTTTCGCTATCTGTCATGCATTCACACATGTCCAAGGAGGCACACACACATACAGGGCTTAGACATTTTTGTTCTACATCCTTTCTTACATTCTGGGTATTGTTCAACTGTTAAATCCCATTTAAACTTTTTAAAATATTCAACTTTCTTTGAAGTTAAAATTTTTTTAAATGTTCCACATCTTTCATACAACATTGTAATGAACATATTTATTTACTAGGCGATAGGAATTACACCTTTTGAGTAATAACCTGGAGTTTGAGTGGTTCATCTCACTGACCCAGGACTGAGACAGCAGTTAACAGCAGTTGGTAAATTAGATTGGATGATGTGACTGAGCATTCACTTGTAGAAGGAAACCCAAACTCTCAAATCATCATGGACCTTTAAACCAACTCTGATTATTGGCAGCTCTATTTTGAGAAATGTGAAGTTAACAACACCAGTAACCATAGTCAAATGTATTCCTGGGGGCAGAGTGGGTGACACTGAATCCTATTTAAAACTGCTGGCTAAGGATGAACATAATACAGCAAGATTGTAATTCACGTCGGTGGTAACCACTCATGTTTACGCCAATCGGAGGTAACTAAAGTTAATGTTGAGTTGGTGAGTACACATGCAAAGACAATGTCAGACTCCGTAGTTTTCTCTGGGCACCTGCCAGACTTAACCAGTGATGACATTTTTAGCTGCATATCTTCATTCCGCCACTGGCTGTCGAGGTGGTGTCCAGCAAATGATGTGGGCTTTGTAGATAATTGGCGGACTTTCTGTCGAAGACCTGGTCTGTGTTATGGTATACCGGGGCTGGGCCCAAAAAGCACAACCAGGACAGTGAGTGTGCAGTAGTAGGTTCCATTTATTTAGAAAAACACACAATGAGGTCGCAGGTGTGTCACTTGCTGATTGGCAGTACCTCGGAGGCCGCGCCCCACAGCATACATACACGCACACACACACAAGGAGACTAACTACCATGACAGTCTAATTAGGACACACGGCATTCATCCCACTTTGGATGGAGCAGCTCTCATATCTAGAAATCTGGCCGAGTTTATTAGTGACCTCTGCGCTTCCAGAGCAGTTACCCACCCAAAACTCCTTAGTGACGGTGTCTGGAGGAGTTATACATAAAAACCTAAACAAAATTACTGCCGCTGAAATAGCACAACAAAATAGGAGAAATAAATGTGGACTCATCAGAAACATCAGATCTCTGTCATCTAAAGCTGTACTAGTGAACGATTTCAGAGTATGATATTGACTTATTTTGTCTTACTGAAACCTGGCTGGGTCATGAAGAATATGTTATCCTAAATGAATCCACTCTGCCCAGTCATATTAATACTCACATTCCTCAAGGCACCGGCCGAGGAGGTGGAGTTGCAGCCATCTTCGACTCAAGTCTATTATTTAACCCTGAACCTAAACTAAATTAGCCCCGGGGTGCTAAAAGCCTGTGCCTCCCAGCTATGTGGAGTTCTTCAACATTGTCTTCAACCTCAGCTTGAGTCTTCAAAGGGTCCCTGTTCTGTGGAAGACATCTTGCCTCGTTCCTGTGCTGAAGATGCCATGTCCCAGTGGCTCCAAGGACTACAGACCGGTGGCACCGACCTCCCACATAATGAAGACCCTGGAGAGACTGGTGCTGGAACAGCTGCGGCCCATGGTCAGACCCCTCCTAGACCCCATTCAGTTCGCCTACCAGCCCCGGCTGGAAGTTGAGGATGCCATCATTTTCCTGCTGAACCGCATTCACACCCACCTTGACAAGCCTGCAAGCACGGTGAGGATCATGTTTTTTGACTTCTCCAGTGCTTTCAACACCATCCAGCCAGCCCTGCTGGGTGAGAAGCTGGCAGCGATGCAGGTGGATGCCCCCCTCGTGTCCTGGATTGTGGACTACCTGACTGGCAGACCACAGCATGTCCGTCTGCAGCACTGTGTGTCGGACAGCATGGTCAGCAACACTGGGACCCCTCAGGGGACTGTCCTCTCTCCCTTCCTCTTCACCATCTACACCATGGACCACCACACAGAGTCCTCCCACCTTCAGAAGTTTTCTGATGACTCTGCTGTGGTGGGATGTATCAGCAATGGTGATGAGACTGAGTACAGGGCTGTGGTGGGTAACTTTGTCGCATTGAGCTGCAGATGGTTCTGCTCACACCATGAGACAAAGTCTAGGAGCTGGTTGTAGACCTACAAAGGGCAAAGGCACCAGTGACCCCGGTTTCCATCCAGGGGGTCAGTGTGGACATTGTAGAGGATTACAAGTACCTGGGAGTACACATGGACAATAAACTAGACTGGGCTAAGAACACTCAAGCACTTTACAGGAAGGGGCAGAGCCGCCTCTATTTTCTGAGGAGGCTGAGGTCCTTCAACATCTGCCGGACAATGCTGAAGATGTTTTATAGTCTGTGGTGGCCAGTGCTAACCTGTATGCTGTTGTATGCTGGAGCAGCAGGTTGAGGGTAGTGGACACTAACAGACTCAACAAACTGATCCAATATTCTGTATTAATAGTGCTGTGCAATATATTCTTTTCAGTTTAAAATTCCCTATTTATTGATATTTATTCATAATTCTATTACTGCTGTCCAATATCCACCATCTCATTATAATCTTAATAGGCTACACTTAACTTGACAGTTCATGCACTATTACTTACTACTTGTATTATTACATTGTATTATTATACCGTATTATCATCAACCGGTAAACCCACTTTGTACTTCACACTTATTTTAATTTTATACTTATACCTACTTGGTACTAACAAAAGAGTTTCCCCTCGGGGATCTATAATGTATTTCTGATTCTGATTATAACTAATTCGAAAGCCTTGTTCTTAGTCTTTCACACCCAATCTGGAAAACACAACAGCCAATTCTATTTGTTATAGTGTACCACACTCCTGGTCCTTATTCTGAATTTGTGAAGAGTTTTTATTAAGTTTAGTCCTTAAAACAGATAAAGCAATTATTGTAGGTGATTTCAATATTCATGTGGACGTGGAAAATGTTTTACAAAAGCCAATCGAATCTAATAATGAGATAAACGCAATACTAAGTCTGAGTATACATAAATCCATTCACTGTTTTAACCACACCCTCAACCTCGTTCTGGTATATGGCATTGAAATTGACCATTTAATAGTCCACAGAATCCTTCATTATCCATTATTTAATAACTTTTGAACTCCTATTACTGGACTACACGCCATTAGGCAAAAACTCCTACTCTAGATGTCTATCTGATAGTGCTGTAGCTAAATTTAAGGAAGCGAACCCATCTGCATTTAATTCGATGCTATGTCTCAATATAACAGAGGACTCCTATGCTAATTTCAGGCCCTCCCAAATTGACCATTTAGTTGATAGCGCTGCAGACTCACTGCAAACGACACTTGATACAATCGCCCCTCTAAAAAAGAAAATAATAAAACAAAGAAGGTTAGCTCCATGGTATAACTGCATTACCCTGCATTCTGGGAGTGCAGTGTTCTAGTCGGATAATAAGGTATTATGAGATCTTTAAGATGCGATGGTGCCTGACCATTAAGAGCTTTGTAGGTGAGGAGAAGGATTTTAAATTATATTCTGAATTTTACAGGGAGCTAGTGCAGAGAAGCAAATATTGGAGAAATATGATCTCTTTTCCTAGTTTTTGTCAGTACACGTGCCTAGATCAACGGGAGAGTCTTACGGGACTTATTCGGGCAGCCGGATAATAAGGAATTGCAGTAGTCCAATCTTGAAGTAACAAATGCATGCACTAATTATTTTGAGAAAGGATGTGCCTGATTTTTGCAATGCAATTACGTGAAAAAAGGCAGTCCTTGAAGTTTGTTTCAGTCAAGATTTAGAGTGCATCATAGCACAGAGACAGCACTGGTCAAAATTACAAATGACCTTTTAAATGCATCAGACAATGGACTTGTCTCTGAACTTATCTTGTTAGATCTTAGTGCTGCATTCGACACCATTATAACCATCACATCCTATTACAGAGACTGGAACATTCAATTAGCATTAAAGGAACTGCACTAAGATGGTTTAAATCCTATCTATCAGATCAGTCTCAGTTTGTACATGTTAACGGTGAGTCCTCCGTGCACGCCAAAGTTAGTCACGGAGTTCCACAAGGTTCTGGGCTTGGATCGATTCTATTCACCTTATATATGCTTCCTTTAGGCAATATTATTAGGAAACACTCCATAAACTTTCATTGTTATGCGGATGATACCCATTTGATCAGGATTTATCCTTTAGCTCACACATGAAACAAACTTCAAGGACTGCATTCTTTCACTGGATGTGACACATCCTGTCTCAAATGATGCTGAAAAACTAGTGTGTGCATTTTTTTACTTCTAGATCTAGAGATCATATTTCACCAATATTAGCTTCTCTGCACTGGCTCCCTGTAAAATCCAGAATAGAAATTCTTCTACTCACCTACAAAGCTCTTAATGGTCAGGCATCTTAAAGGCGTAGCTTAAAGAGCTCATAGTACCTTATTACCCTATTAGAACACTGCACTCCCAGAATGCAGGGTTACTTGTGGTTCCTAGAGCCTCCAAAAGTAGAATGGGAGCCAGAGCTATCAGTTATAAAACTCCTCTACTGTGGAATCAGGTCCCACTTTGGGTTCAGGAGGCAAACACCATCTCCACATTTAAGGGTAGGCTTAAGACTTTCCTCTTTGATAAAGCTTATAGTTAGGGCTGGCTTGGGTGAGTCCTGAACCATCCCTTACTTATGCTGCTATAGGCCTTGACTGCCGAGAGACTTCACATGATGCGCCTCTTTTCTCTCTCCTTCTCTCCCTTTCCATCTGTATACATTTTTATCCCATTACTGCATGTTACTAACTCAACATCTTCTCTCTCCCGTAGTTTTGTGCTTTCTCGTTTCTCTCCTCTCTCCTTCTGTCGCTTTCAGAAGGTATTTCTGCCTCCGGAGCTGCAGAGACTGGATCTGTGGTTGTTGGCCACCTTTTGCCCCCGTGTTCCTGCTCGACAACTGCTACTACAGTTTTGTTATTGGCTCTGTTAATGATGCTGACATTATTTTTCTTATAGCTGTCATTCCTATTATTACTAATTTATTAATATTAACACTACAATTACTATTCTACTATAAAAATATTTTAAAAAAAACTCTACATGGTCTTTGCATTGTGCCTCCCTCTCCCTCCCCACCCCCTCCCCACCCTCCCTCCCCAAAACCTCTCTCTCTCTCTCTAAACCTCACTCTCTCTCTCTCTCTCTCTCTCTCTCTCTCTTTTTCTCTCTCAAAACCTAACACAGCAGTGGCGGATGGCGGCCCACCATTGAGTCTGGTTTTGTCCAAGGTTTCAAAGGAAGTTTTTCATTGACACTGTCGCCAAATGCTTGCTCATGGTGGGATTTGTTGGGTCTCTGTAATTAATATTATAAAAAGTACGGTCTAGACCTGCTCTATAGGAAAAGTGCAATGAGATAACTTCTGTTATGAATTGGCGCTATATAAATAAAATTGAATTGAATTGAATTGAACTTGTGTCCTCAAATCTGGTCCAAAGAAGGTGCATTTCTCCACTGGAGCCTTTAAACTAGGCTTAGGGACAATTGTTCAAACATCTTGAAATTTGGTAATGAAACTGCCTACTCACCCGTGTATTCAGTCTAGCAGTGTAACACTATTTTAACCTAAAATGTACAGACAGAGAAACACCAACTGTGCACACTCACTCTCTTATCCCATTGTCTTGTATCCCTGTGGTGCCTTTGATATACTTTTTGACATTTGAGTGGCATTAATTTCATTAATAGATGTATGTGCTGTTCTCTTAGAGAGTTGGCACACTCCAGGGAAAACTTCCAACTTCTACAGATGGAATATAACAAAATCAATTGCTCAGACTCTGTCATCAATATTTGATAAGCACTATGAGCTGGAGTGAGAAAAGGAAGAAGGAGAATGGCGGTGGTGAGACAAACAAATGAGAATGAGGAGAAAGAGTGGCTGAATGGAGAACATAAAAGCAAAGCAACATGGAAACCTTAAAAAGAGCTGGACTGAGGGAAAGGAGGAGAAACTAATCTGTGAGAAGAGCCCTGATGGATGGTTTTCTCAGTAATTAATCAATCAGCAATGAAGCCAAACTCAGCTCATGAATAAATCACTTGATACTGGTAATGTGTCAATTTGCCTCCCATCCCGTGGCTGTGTTCACTTGCGTGGGAGAATTGACATCTCTGTATGTCGTGCTTTTCAACCAGGAGAGATTCTTAGCTGTGCAAAATTATATAAGATAAAGCCATTTCACAGTCATGCTTGAATGATATTTCACACACACAAAATGCTGAAGAGAAGGCAAAGCAGTGAGGGAGGGTGAGATGAAACCCTTTTGGTTTTTCCTCTTAAGTTTGAGGCTATTTTTGCCTGGGGAAATGTTAAGCTGTGGACCTCTTCAGCTCCAGTTACACTGAGGCCTTCAAAGGAAGAGGAGGGAAGATGAAGGCAAAGAGACAGAGAGATGAAGGGAAGATGAGGAACACAAGACAGGAAACAAAAAGACCAAGAAAATAGCTCAGAAGAAAATGAAGAGAAAACTGTGGATGGATGTGGGACGAATATATGTTTATTTCAGTTCTGTGATTACACTCGGTCCACATTCATCATTCTGGAATACTTTCACAGTCATCTAATTACAGCCATCACACTCATCTAATTATTAATCAGGAGGTTGGATTAATGTGGTGATAGTGCTGGTAGGTGAACATCAAAAGATGAACAGAATAGAGCAGGGAGTCCAGGACCTCTCCTGACTCTCATGTGGTCCTTGTTTTTATATTTGAGACTTCTGGATTGAAGATTACATTGAATAGACAGAAATACATTTTTTTTTCCCACAAAAAAATCTATAGAAAACCTGACCATGTTTTGTTCCTCCTGAAAAAAATATGGCCTCTGGTTTAAAATGAAGAAGAGTGAGGCGTACTGATTTTTGCAATGTTACGTAGGTGAAAAAAGGCAGTCCTTGAGGTCTGTTTCATGTGGGAGTTAAAGGATAAATCCTGATCAAATATAACTCCGAGGTTCCTTACAGTGCTGCTGGAGGCCAGTACAGTACCATCTAGAGTAACTATATCTTTAGATAATGTGTCTCAGAGGTGTTTGGGACCAAGTACAATAACTTCAGTTTTGTCAGTTTAACATCAGAAAGTTGTAGGTCATCCAGGTCTTTATGTCCTTAAGGCATGCTTGAAGTTTAGTTAACTGGTTAGTTTCATCTGTCTTGATCGAAAGATATAATTGGGTATCATCTGCATAGCAATGAAAGTTTATGGAGTGTTTCCTAATAATATTGCCTAGAGGAAGCATATATAAGGTGAATAGAATCGGTCCAAGCACAGAAGCTTGCGGAACTCTGTTACTAACTTTGGCGTGCACGGAGGACTCATCGTTAACATGTACAAACTGAGACTGATCTGATAGATAGGATTTAAACCAGCTTAGTGCGGCTCCTTTAATGCCAATTACGTGTTCCAATCTTTGTAATAGGATGTGATGGTCAATGGTGTCGAACGCAGCACTAAGATCTAACAAGACAAGTACAGAGACAAGTCCATTGTCTGATGCAATTAAAAGAACATTTGTAATTTTCACCAGTGCTGTCTCTGTGTTGTGATGCACTCTAAATCTTGACTGAAAATCCTCTGTGTTGATCTTCACATTTGGGACCCTCTGGTATCCCTCGGATCAAATTGACCCGGGACATATTTGGGGTGTTAAAAGCAATTACAAATCAAAATTTAACTTCATAAGCCATTAACATATATGACCTTTATCTCAATTTCAAACAACAGAGACAACATATATGTTTAATTTTTGCAATCACCCCTACTAGAACACAATTAAAAATGGAAGTTTGATTTGTTTTTTGTAATTTTAATATCCACTGTCACTGTCAAATCATGCATAACTCTGAAGAAATGAAAAGAGACAATATTTTTATTAACATTATTTTTAATGAAAACTTTCATGAACTTGTATTTCAACAATCACTTTTATCTCATAAAATGCAAATGAACAACTGAGGCATTATCCTTCCAACAAAGGGTGTTGTTTGGTAAAACAATATATACCATACCTCTTTACAAAACACATGCATCACAAAACTTAGCAGTATGTGTGCCACAGACGTACTTTTTGCAGTTTCTGCATGTTGTTTGGGTCTTAGTATCCTTTGATGGCCCATACACCTCACAGCGCTTCCTTTTACTACCGACTGCAACCTTAAAGAATGAAAAGACTTTTAGTTCATGTTTAATTTTTTTTATTTCTAAAATCACATACACACACCTCACAAAACTGCAACCGGACACTTGCAGGTGGGACAGCTGTAGCCTCTGTCACTCTCCTCACTGTGGCTAGAGAAGCTGGGGTTCTGGGCACATGTTGTTTCCTTTGCATGTGTGGTGTCACTAGTGCCTTGCCGAGCTCCTCAAGGAAAAGCCGTCTTCTTTGGAGCTTTCTTTGGTTCCAGTCTGGGTTGATTGCCATCCATATTGTGAATGCATTATAGGTTGAGGCATCCAGCATGTTATAAAAGATCACAAGTGGCCATCGCAGTGTTCTTCTTTGACAGCTGTAGCAGGCCAGCAGCTTGTCGAGGTTGTTTACTCCTCCTTTGGTGGCATTGTAGTCAAGTATGACCTCTGGCTTATGATACTCTCGGCTACTTATTTTTCCATCCCGGCGTAGAGTGCTCATCAGCAACACATTTCTTCCTTTTTTGGTATGTAAGATACCAGAGCAGTGTTGGCTGTGAACATGAAGTTGGAGGAATGCACAGGCCTTTTCTTCACAGTTAGAACCTCAGGTGGGAGCTCTGTCCTATTTTTGTGGATTGTTCCAACCATTGTCAGCTTTCTTTTGAGAAGCTCCTGTCCCAGGTTGTACTATGTGAAAAAGTTGTCACAGGTAATGTTGTGACCACTTATGCCTTGTGACATATCTAGCACTACTCGTGTTCCCTGGTTTCTTTCAGCAGCTCCTCCTACTGGCTTCCCTGTATAAATTTGCATGTTCCATGCATAAGATGAAACAGCATCACAGGCAGCCCAGATTTTGATGCCGTACCTTGTTGTTTTTGAGGGCATATATTGCCTGAAAGGGCAGCGGCCTCTAAACCCGTTCATCCACTGTTACATTGGGCCCAGGGTTGTAAAGATGGGGAAGCTGGTCCACCCACAGGCCCCACACAGTGCGGATTGCTGCCAACTTGTCCCTACGCTGTCTTACAGGTCTTGATTCCCAGTTGTCAAATCTGATGATTCTTGAAAATACATGGAAGCTCTTCAGAGACATTGTGGCTCTAAAAATCACTCTCCCTGTCTCAGCATCCCACGGACATTCAGTCGACTCTCCTGTTGACCTGTAGACACCAGCAAGGATGAGGATGCCAGATGCATGATATCCACCTCTTTCCACTGCTCACCAAGAACACGTCTCCCCTCGAGATTGGTCATATCCAGAACAATTTCCAAATCGAGTGAGGAATCAGCAGCTCAAAGGATGACTTTATATCCTGAACATGCGTCACTGCAAATCGTGTGGGCCCTGGTACCATCCATATTATGTTAGCAGCTGAGCGTGGGGGTTCTCCCACTGGGGATGAAGACCATTCAATCTTTCCATTTTTTGACAAAGATGTCTGTGGGCCTCTTCCAGTGGCTGGCTCTTGGGCTGCTCCAGCAGCTCCATGTAGTGCTTCATCTGGAGCTCTTTGTGGTGTTTGTTCCTGGTCATCTTCAAATTCACTCTCAGAATCAGAATTTCTCTCTAAATTGTCTTCATATTCTGAGACATTTTCCTCCTGGCTCTCTTCAAATATGAGCTCTAAAGCCCTCTGACAGGTGAATCTTTTGGTCATATTGAGAGTGGAAGATTCTGTACTGTGAAGTAGAGCTATTTATATCTTTTGTCCCCTCCCCTTGATGAGCAGGTGCAAGGCATATAGTGCCTTTGATGTGCAGAATGTTACGGAATAATGCTCTAAACAAGTGGACACATGACACAGTGTCAAGAGAGCAGGAAAATGAGATCAGACAGCTTCTCTGTGCTTAGATGTGCTTAGTGTGTGTACATCTATGTATGCAGTGACCCGAATACCATATGAAGGATGTAAATGTGTGGGGTATAGTAGCAAGTGTGCTCAATTAATTTTTTTTGTTTGTACATGTTTATCACAGAAAATAAGAGTTTCAGGTAGAACAAATGTATACTTGTAACATTTTTATTCTTGTAAAAATTTGAAATGGGTCAATTTGACCCGAATACCATACAAGGGTTAAGAAGCGGTTTAATTACAGCTACTTTAAAGAATTGTGGTACATAGCCTGTTAATAAAGACAGATAGATCATATCCAGTAAAGAATTGCTAACTAAGGGTAAAACGTCTTTAAGCAGCCTAGTTGGAACGGGGTCTAAGACACAGGTTGATGTCTTAGATGAATTAATCGTCAAAGTCAGCTAAAGAAGATCGACAGGAGCAAAGCAGCCAAAACACACATCAGGCTCTACAGCTGTTTCCAAGGTTCCTGTGTTTGAAGACAAGTCGGCACCAGTCAAAGGCAGGACTTGATGAATTTTTTCTCTAATAGTTAAAATTGTATTATTAAAGAAGCTCATGAAATCGTTACTACTAAGGGCTATAGGAATACATGGCTCAATAGAGCTGTGATTCTCTGTCAGCCTGGCTACAGTGCTGAAAAGAAACCTGGGGTTGTTTTTATTTTCCTCTATTAATGATGAGTAGTAAGCTCCTTTGGCATTACGGAGGGCCTTCCCATATGTTTTAAGACAATCTTGCCAGACTAAACAAGATTCTTCCAGGTTGTTGAAATGCCATTTCCTTTCAAGTTTTCGTGATGTTTGCTTTAATTTACAGGTTTGGGTGTTATACCATGGAGCTAACCTTCTTTGAGCCTACAGCACTATCAACTAAATGGTCAATTTGGGAGGGGCTGCGATTTGCATAGGAGTCCTCTGTTATATTGATACATAACATAGAATTTAATGCAGATGGAAGTGCTTCCTTAAATTTAGCTACAGCAATATTAGATAGACATCTAGAGTAAGAATTTTTGCCTAATGGCGTGTAGTCCAGCAATAGCAGTTCAAAAGTTATTAAATAGTGGTCCGATAAAGAAGGACTCTGTGGAAAGACTATTAAATGTTCACTTTCAATGCCATATAGCAGAACAAGGTCGAGGGTGTGGTTAAAACAGTGAGTGGCTTCATGTACACTCTGACAACAGCCAGTTGAATCTAATAATGAGATAAACGCAGTACTAAGGTTATCATTTTCAACGTCCACATGAATATTAAAATCACCTACAATATTTACTTTATCTGTTTTAAGGACTAAACTTGATAAAAACTCTGAGAATTCAGATAAAAATTCAGAATATAAAAACAACAAGTATTGTGTGTGTATCCAAAGCCTGATCTATAGTCTTCCTGTGCTGTAGAGCTCCATTATTGTCCAAAAACTATAAAAAAAACACATCAGTGAGCAACACTGTTGCACTGGGTGACATGTTCCTTCATTACCATGAACACACACACTGACAGAGTGCTGGAGGAAACTGGATTGAGTTGGGATACATGAAAGGTAGGATGGACCCTCATGGAGCGGGGTAATTTAAGTCTGACAGCATATGGGTTAATAATGCGATCAATGACAAATGGACCGATGTAGCGGGGAGACAGTTTTTTTGACTCAGTCCTTAAAGGGATATTTTTAGAAGATAACCAAACACTCTGACCTGGTTCGTAAGTGGGTGCTGGTATCCGGTGTCGATCTGCGATCTAGCGGTTCCTCTCGGTTGACCGGAGGAGAGCTGCTCGGGTCTCCTTCCAGACTTTCTGGCAACGGCGCAGGTGGTGCTTCACGGATGGAACTGTGAGCTCATTCTCCTGGGCTGGAAACAGGGGTGGCTGATACCCTAGCGAGGACTCAAATGGGGAGAGACCAGAAGCTGCGCACGTCAGAGAATTGTGTGCGTATTCCACCCAGGGGAGTTAGGAACTCCAAGAGGAGGGATTGGAGGCGGACACGCAGCGAAGGGCTGCTTCGAGGTCCTGGTTCGCCCTCTCCGTTAGACTGTGGGTGGAAGCTGGAGGAAAGGCTGACAGTGGCTCCCAGAGCTTGGCCAAAGGATTTCCAAACCTGAGAGATGAACTGGGGGCCCTGATCCGAGACGATGTCCAACGGGATCCCGTGGAGCCGGAACACTTGGTGGGTTATGAGCTCTGCCGTCTCCAGCGCAGAAGGGAGCTTAGGTAAGGCCACAAAGCGTACCGCCTTGGAAAACCGATCCACGATGGTAAGTATGGTGGTGTTACCCTGCGATGGAGGCAGTCCGGTGACAAAGTCTAGGGTGATATGGGACCATGGGCAACTGGTGGACCCATTGCAGCACCTGGGAGTGAGTGATGTCTGGAACAAACATGCGGTTAGGAGGATTGTTGCCTGGGTCTGGCTGATCCCTCTGGGCCTCCCTCACCATGGTTTCTATCTCCCACGTAAGGGTGGCTACCACGCAGGTGGGAGGCAGAATAGTGTCAGCTCCGGTTTCATGGTCCAGGGAAAGATCTTGTCGGGATAGTGCATCAGTCTTGATGTTCTTAGACTGGGCCAGTAGGTGAAGGTGAACTCGAAACGACCAAAAAAACAATGCCCATCGTGTCTGGCGAGAATTGAGTCTCTATGCTGGCTGAATGTATTTGAGATTCTTGTGGTCCGTCCAGACTATGAAGGGTTGTTCTGCTCCTTCCAGCCAGTGGCGCCACTCCTTCAAGGTCATCTTAACCGCCAATAACTCCCTGTTGCCCACATTATAATTTCATTCGGCGGTGGTGAGTCGGTGGGAGAAGAAGGCCCAAGGATGAAGTCTCTGGTCGGTGTTGGAGTACTGGGAGAGTACGGCCCTTACTCCCATGTCAAGAAGTCGCAGAGGACGTCATTGAACAAGGGCTTGGGACACCGCCGGTGTGTTGGTGAGCCCGAATGGCATGACCAGGTACTCAAAGTGGCCCAGGGGCGTGTTGAAGGCAGTCTTCCATTCATCCCCCTCCTGTATACGAACCAGGTGATAGGGGGTACTTGTTCTTCACGGTGATCTGGTTGAGGCCTATATAGTCGATACATGGTCGCAGTGTCTTGTCTTTCTTTGCCACAAAGAAAAACCCTGACGGGGCAGTGCAATGGGTTATCTGGGCTAGGGGTCGGCCATCCAGCGCCTCCGGCCTTCCGTGGCCACTGCAGTCGGGATGCCTGCCTGTTGGGCTAGCTCCACGTCCAGGAAGTTGTCTTCAGCCCCTGAGTCGACCAGGGTTAGCAGAGAAAGGGATCCGCGTAGTAGGTGAAGAGTAGCCGGGAGGTCGAGGTGGTTCCGACTGACGGGGGTTGTTGTGGCTCACCAGAACACACACTGCAACTGGTGAGCCTCATCTTTTGGCTTCAGGGGGCAATAGAAACATTCCCCCACTGTGCATCTGCACAGACGTTCCGCCGGCATGAGGTGGGCTCGGCCAAGTTGCATGGGCTCAGAGTCTGGGCTGACTGGTGGCTGCAGGCGAGTTCCAGCGGCCACGGTCAGGTTCCCTCATCTAGACCCCGGGGGAGACATAGAGTAGCGTGAAGACTGGGCAGGAGACCGGTTATGGCGCTCTTGGTGCCGTTCACGTATGCGATTGTCCATCTTGATGCAAAGCGAAATTAACTCGTCCAAACCCGCGGGTTCATCCCGGGTAGCTAACTCGTCCTTCATTTGCTCACTCAGGCCCCTCCTGAACGCACTGACCAGTGCCTGCTCATTCCACCTAGAGTCGGCGGCAAGTGCGCAGAACTTGATAGAGTAATCCGCCACACTACGGGGTCCCTTGGCTGGTCCAAAGAAGTCACTCTCCGGCAGTCCCACAGGCATCAGGGTGATCGAAGATGGTCGTCATCATCTCCAGGAAGTCTGCCAAGGATAGTGATGAGTAGCTTCTGCCCAAGATTGTGCTCTCCCCTGTAATAGTCCCACGATTTAGTTAATTTTGGACTGATCGGAGGAGAACGTGACTGGACGCTGGCAGAAGACCAAGGAGCACTGCAGCAAAAAACCCCGGCAACCAGTAACCTCTCCGGAAAAGGGGTTCGGGTCCGATGTGTAGAAATCCTGGAGTGGTGGAGATGAGATGAGAGCAGGCGCCGGTGTGGCTGGCGGTGGTGACGTCACCGGAGCCGAGAGCTGGGTGGTGAGTCTGGAGACCTGGAGAGTTAATTGCATGATCTGGGTGACCATGCCCTGGATGCTGTCTGTCATAGCCCGGATCAACTGTTCATGCTGACCAAGAAGAATCCCTTGTTTGGTCAGCGCTTGATGGTAGGGTGCTACTTCCGGGTTGGTGTCTGCTGGGTTCATGTTGGCCAGATCGATTTGTCGTAATGTACGATCAATTCGAACCCACAGATGCAGAACACACTAGAAGTCTTTTGCCAGTAAATCACTCTTTATTTAAATGTCAGTGGAATAGTGGAAAGGGGTGTAGTTCTTTGGAGCGAAGCCGCCAGCGTCATCCTCGGTAACTCAGGGGAGGTAGTGATGGTTCAGACTGGTTCTGTGACTGGTTCCATGAGTCGGGGAGTTGGTGACTCGGTTGGAGACCATGTGGATCTGGACAGGCAGACTGGTCAGGGAGGCGAGGAGCAGGTGTGGACCTGGTGGGCCATGAGGTGGAGTTGGAGGTGGAGTGTAGAGACTGACCGTCAACGGAACCAAGAACAAGGAGCAGATCGGATCCCAAGAGTCTGGCTCCGTGGTGGAGTTGGTGGAGACAGGCAAGGTGGAGTGGCTCGAAAGGCAGGTAGGCAGACTGACAGGAATCCAGGCAGAGGCAGGAAACTGCGATCACCGGCACAGGATAATCCTGCAACAGAGCAAAACAGGATCAAATACGAGGTAACAAAACACACTTAGCAATGGTACTTAACTTGTAAGTTTTTAGGAGCCTTGACGTAGTGGTCGTACAAGTGTATGTGGATGATCTTGTGTTGGTGTTGTGGGAGAACCTGGTATTTGAGCTGTGGAGACTGATGGATGATTGGAGACAGGTGTGCCGGTGATCAGCAGCAGGCGGGAAACCACAGAGTCAGACCAGGAGACATACACACACATACACACACACACACATTCAAAGACATAGTCGGGGACATACAAGACACACCAGGAAAGGAGAATACAACAGAGAACACAGGGCTGGGGAGGATACAGTGGCTGACTACCACAATTTAATTGTTGAAAGCCGTGCTATATATTAAAAATACATCATATCAAAATGATTACTTGAAACTACAAATTTGTGAGCGGTTCTCAAATATTTACATCTTTAGTAGGAACCAATGAGCTTGGGGCTGAGAGACACTTACAGGGTAGGGAACCCTTAAAGTATTTAGAGACAGACTAACACATTGTTGGTTTTGAAAAAAATGCAAAATGATGCAATCTTAACCTTTAACATTGTCATTGTGCGCATGTTAGCATGCTGATTTTAACATTCAGCTCATAGCACCACTGTGCCTAAGTCAGTATCACAGAGCTGCTAGTGTGGCCGTAGAGTCTTGTTATTTGATTAAATATAGTGTCTACATTAGAAATAGATAGTTCAGACTTATTCTTGGTCAAGTTTGGGCTGCAGTTCATATTGTTCTCTAATGACACAGAAGTCCTTTTCTCTCTTTGCTCTCGATCTTCTCTCCTTGAGGCACAACTCAGGTCTTGTTCTTCTGGGATATTTCTCATTTTTATTCAATCAGTCTTCCTGTATTATCATTTTCTATATCTGGAGCATTAGCTTCCTGACCAGGGACAGGCAATCCCCTCTCTGGCGGACAGTAGCAGGAGTCATGTAGAAATAATAATCAATCACTGAGTGTGCTGCCACAGTGAGCGCAGGTCCTGAATCCGGATAAGACAGCCTCACAATCAACTCTTGCACACGCTGTACATTGCAGTCTTGTGGCTTTTCTGAGGCGACTGGCAGTAAATTTTTTCAGCTGTTCCTCGCTGCTTAATTTTTGAGGAATAACAAAGTTCCAAATTTCTAAATATATTTATGGAGCTGAATATCGTGGAGGCAAACGCGGCACACCCTTTTCCCCAAAGGTATTAGCTGGTATTCATTGTCCACTGCAATACACTGCAGTCCAGACTGTTATTATCCTCTTAATAGTCAGCTGCTTCCTCAATTTAAGAGGGTGAAGGCAGTGTGACAGCCTCACAATGCCAGCACATCTAAATGCCAGCCATTTCACGATCATTTTTATCCCAGCTTTATAAGAATTCAATCTTCTTCATTTATCTCATTTCCATGGGGCAGCATGGCTCCAACTTTTCAAAAAGATCCTAAATAAATACATAAAAAACTGTTTATATGAGATTGAAACAGTGGAGAAACAAAAGTATAGCAACCCTGTGCACATTAATCCAACATAGAGAATTAAAATAAATACATTTAAACTGAAGAAGGAATTTGAACTAAGAATGCATATTTATTTAAATATTTATGAGAAAGAGATTATTTTATGTAAAGGTCATGGAAGAAAATGGCACCCTAATGAGATAACTACAGTGACTGAGTTACTGGTTGGAGAATACAAACAGAAATATTCCAGAACCATTTCCATACTGTATCAGGGTTTACAGAATCAAATAGCTCTCTATACATCAAAGTGACATGGGAACGGGAATTAAATGTAGAAATATCAGAGGAGGACTGTCATTCCGTGTACATAACACATCTACAAATAAATTCCAAAACATCAATTTCACAAGTCTTTTGAGCTCATAAATGTCTCACCTGAAATTCTTAAACCCCCTATCTGTATATCTGATTGTTTGTACAGAGCAAGGTATAGAGAAAAAGAAGGCTTTCTTAAAAATGAATTAACAAACCATAACGTTAAACAATAGTTAACATTTCAACGTGTGTTCGAAATCTGCTGCATAAAATCTTGGTGGCAAATTTAGATCAGATATTCCATGTTCTGACAACTGTTATTTTACACTGCATCATTAAACTGGACCAGTGATTCTCAACCTTTCATTAGCACTAGACCTCTTGTAATTAGCTGACATGACTCAAGGACATGTGCAAAGCCACATTCATTTAGCCTTTTGAATTCATCTAGAATATAAACTAAGCAGTCAGCCAATTGTGGTCCTTCACCTTTTCTGTAAGAGAACGAAAGAGCTCAAAGGGGAAAGTTCTTTTTCCCTGCAAACTTTGTTCATTGATAAGCTATTTTTTACATCACTTATCATTTCTTTTGTAAACTTGGTGAGTTAATAGAAATCCCACTGCTGACCTGTGCCCACTAAGCTCTCCTTTACTAGCAGAGTACCTCTCGAGGTCAGTCCCAGGAGCAGTCCAGGATTCACTGAGAGCCGCAGCACATATTTGCATTGCACTATTTTCTTATTAAATGTGCAGCAGATTGTCAAACTTTGGGTGATGTAATTTAAATGAGCAACTTGGATGTAATGCAGTTTAGTTTTTTTCTTTCTTTAAACTTGTCAAAATGTCAACCATATGTTTAACCCTTGTGTTTTGTTGACATTGGCTTTACTTCCTAATTGTTTGGGGTTTCACAGACTTCACTGCTGTATGTGTACAGATAAAAACAATAACTGCCAAATGTTTCCATTTTTTTCCATTTTTTCTTCTTTTCTTTCGACCTTATTAAAACCCGATATGTAGCGAAGTACTAAAGTGGTAACCCTTCCCTTTATCACAACTGCACTGAACATTTGATGAAAGTGACAAAATACAGAAATGACCTTAAGGCATTGTTATTACACCAAATAAGGAAATATTTCATGTTTTATATGTTATATGGGATATGCATGAACACATGTACATTAATTTTGTTGACAAAGAAATGTACAGTATGTTATCCTACAGAGTACTGTTACTTATGTTTGGGGTCAATTAGACCCCAGAGAGGTCTAACTCCCTGTTAGACCCTAAACTTCCAATAAGAGAAATCCTAATAGACTTATGTGGGGTTTGGAAGCAGTAGTGCTGCGTGAAAAGTCCTGTCAACAACAATCATAGATAGAGAAAATGACTAAATCAACTTGATGAGGGAGCTAGTTTGCACGGCAGCTATAGGGGGCAGACAGCGACTGCTACAGCGTTTTGCCAAATATACAGCATCCCCTTTGATTGACAAACAGTGACAGAAAGAGATAGTGAGGGCTGAAGGGCACATAATGCGGCATCCATGAAAAGGGTTGTCACCCTCAGCCAAAACCTTGCCTCTCCATCACTGCTGCGACAGAGGGCCTGGGAAGCTGAGGAGACACTCCCTTCAGAGCAATAAAAGTTAACCAGGGTTGACACGGAACAAGAGGCCCTCACACTGGCACAAACATACTGCACAAGGTTATTAAATCAAACTACTCTGATGGATGGCTACATTTCATTGTGGTCTGTCCCTGATGGGCAACACTGGAAACTTTTGGAGGAGAAAGTGCGGAGGGTTGTGTAATGTGTGCTCGATGCCTAAAAATAAGTAACCAATATCAATATAACA
Organism: Siniperca chuatsi; assembly: GCF_020085105.1. NCBI lineage: Eukaryota > Metazoa > Chordata > Actinopteri > Centrarchiformes > Sinipercidae > Siniperca > Siniperca chuatsi. The sequence goes on from NC_058048.1 coordinate 644,653, forward strand.
GCTTGGACAAATTACTTTGTCCTCTGTTATTTCATCAGGCCATATCTTATCAGTATATACTGATACTTATATACTGCTGTTGGTAGGCTGCACTCACGTAGTACTGAGGAGGTCACAAAAGTGCTGAAGTTATGGCAATAGCTTACTTTACCTGAATAAATTAAAGTCCCAATGATTTATAAGTATCCAGTATTTCTAGCAGAAAAAACAAGAATATCAGCAAAAGAATGCAAGCAGAGGCAAGAGCAAGCAGCAGTTTCCAACACACAAAAACTTCCATCACTTTTCAGGTGAGTGCAACACCATGAATGTCTTCAAGTTAGGGGGGGACTATGATTCGGCCCGTTCGTTCGTTCGTTCACTGCATTATTATGTGTCTGCCAAAAGGTGGCAAAAAGTGGTGTTGCCACTGACCCAAGAATTGGTGGGGGACAACATGTTTACTATTTGTTGTTTAGAGATTAAAAACTAGGCAATTTACTGCTATCAAAGGGTACTGTACTCTGCTCTGTTACCAGCTGTATGCGCTACTGTATTACTGTATGGAACTGAGTGTACATGGGACGGTTGAACATGATATGATCACATGAACTTGAGAGTTGTATTCAAACTTTGTCAAGATGGGAGATGTAGATGAAAACCTCTGGCCTTATGCTGCCCAAAAACAGGATGCTTAAGCAGAATATGAATAATGATTTTTTTCTTTCTTCTCCAATACAGTATATATCCCTGATTTTTGTAAATACTTCGAAATTATTTTTCTTGAATTTACTGTACATTTACTTCGCATCCTTGATTTGGTGATTGTTAGACATGAAGCAAACATATATTCAAACACACAGTTTATTATAGTTTTCTCTTTTCAATTAGCCTAAGTGTTATTTCAATACTGTTTTTTAATTTCATGTCCAATTTAGTTGTGCTTCCATTTAATTTTCAGTAGTTTGTTTTTATCATGTTTTTTATTATGGAAATATATACAGTATGTGCTGCCCTTTCCTGGCACGCAATGTCTCCACATAGTGGTGGCTGTATTTTTAAACCTATTGGGAAATTTGAGTTTGAGTCAAAGATTGAATATAAAGATGGACAACACGACAGCTCCCCAAAAGTGAAGCCAAAACATCTAGATTGCCCCCTGGTGGCCGACTGCAGTATAGGACATAAACCCCACCTCCTCCATGTTAGTGGATGGGACATGAGCCAAACTAAAAACTGAAAGTACAAATACATTTTTCCCAAAGACAGTCATTTTAGGTAGTTCTTATTCTGATGTATGTTCATATTTCTGATTAATCACCCCAGCCAGAAACATCACAAGTGTGTGTTTGAGATCCCAGATTGGTTTCGTGCTGTACCTGTTGTAGTCACCTGCAGTGATGACACCCACCCATAAGGTTATCTGATTGGTTGAAAGGTGTGGATTGACGAATAAAGATCCAGTTAAAATGGATATTTCAAAGAGCCCAAGTGGAACTGCAGGTCACCAGTTGAATCGAATATGGAATAAAGAATTAATCTGCCCAAACTGGGATTTTTTCACTTTCTCTGGGGGGCGGGATATGGCGCTAATTTGCTGGAAAGTCCCAGATGTTCTGGGAGAATTGGGATTTCTGGATTGATTGACAACTTGCATTGCAGTGTTTTGAACGTATCTCATCAGTGTGTGGGTATTCAGTAGTGTCTAATATTCCATGGCTTTGTGTGTGATCTGAAGGCAAAGTCTCATTTACATGGAAGATAACATATTTTGAGTAGAATACATGTTTTTGTCTTAGTCTGAAGTTTCACCAGAACAGTGTGTGTTTTTAGTTTTGTGATAATGGTTTTGGGAAAATGGAACTGTGCAAATTACTTTGTTGAGGAATCTTTTACAGTGGTGTATGGAACTATTATATAAATATACACTAACTATAACTACTTTCAGTAGTTGCACTGGGAGTTGCACTGGGAGATGCACTGGGAGATGCACCACTATTGCAATAGTCAAGTGGTCTTTGTTTGAGGACTTTCTTTTTAACTAACAACATTCTAAACCTTTCAAAGTAATCAATACATTTTGATATAAAAAAAAATAGGAGGAATTTTGCACAGTGTTACTTTTAGTACATTTGGGGCAGATTTTGAACAGTCCTTGGGCTGGAAATTTTAGCAGGACCTTGCATCCCTACTGTGATAACTATAGGCAGTTTTTTTATTGAAAGAAAATGTACAGTACAAAGAGGAATATGCATGGTTTAACAGCATCATAGGTACATATTATGTGAGACAAAAGAAAACACAAAAAATAAAAAAAAAAACTCATTAAAGAAAGTGCAATATTCTTAAGGATGTTCTACAAATAAGTCATTTAATCTGGTTAACAGAAATTAGCTTTTTTTGTTTTTTAGTCATTTTAAGGCTTTCAAGAGACAATTGATTTCTGTCAAAGCAAAGCAGCTTTAATTGTTGCCAAAGTAACCGCTAACTGCTGCTAACTGTAGCTGCCATTAGCTAGGTAGCTCAGTTAGCCGTGTAGCTAGCAGTCCTATTAGCTGAATCTGCGCAGACTGGGAGCTCAGACAGGATCTCATACACAACACATTGAGAGAGGCTGATGTACTTGTGGCCTAGTCAAAGTCCTGACCTGAATCCTATTGAGATGCTTTGGCATGCACCATCTCCACATTTAAGCGTAGACTTAAGACCCTTTTTGATAAAGCTTATAGTTAGGGCTGGCATGAGTGAGTCCTGAACCATCCATTAGTAATGCTGCTATAGGCCTAGACTGCCGGGAGACCTCCCATGATGCACCTCTTTCCTCTCTCCTTCTCTCCCTCTCTATCTGTATGCATTTTTATCTCATTAA